>NC_079978.1:16424773-16724773 GCF_029852145.1 Microplitis mediator | reverse complement strand
AATTGATGCTTGTATTGTTTCTTATTCGTTTTGATCTATGTAGATAGATGATTTATCGGTGATGCTATTCATCATTTTCGTGTAGATGATCTTGAAATGGTGTTTTGATCGAGTTTCTAGAGATGACTAAATTAATGTTAGTATTTATTTTCTTCTTTTTCAAATTTTCTTTATGTATTTTTGTGTGTATCCTGAAGGAGATAGGATGAGGTTTAGGTACATCAGTTAGGTGAAGACTGCTAGGGGGTCAACGAACTTTTGTGTTTAATTTACCTGTACTCTAGTATTTTGTTCAATTCTTAAGACTGAAATTTTCCTTTTTTTCGAAATAACTGCAAAACTGTAAGTCACCTCAGATAGTATTTCGATGAGTTATTTTGACAAAACATTTGTTCTATTCTTATTTCTAAATGATATGTAACTTAACTTATTTACCGATATATGTTGAAGCAAAAAAAAACTTGTTTTTCCTCCTTTCTTTTGAACGGTAGTTTTGTGTTCCTCCAACATCTCTAATATTTTACTAGTATTCCTGAGGGTTAATAAAAAGAAAATAAAAAACAAAAGGAAAGAGGAAAAAAAACTTGACGATCAAAAGTTTTAACAAGATGTTTGCGTTTACAAATTTTAACACTCAGAAATCTAGTATTTTAAGCTAGACATTGTATGATCGGACTATTACGTAGTTCAATGAATGGTGTATCGTAGTTATTAATTTTAAAATCTTCTAAGTCCGATGATGGATAATTATATGAAGCTGATAGGTTTATTGTTCCTTGTAGATGAAGTATGTTGAGTAAGATGAGTGTAAGTAATTGATAGTTACGTCCAACATTGTTGTGTAGATTCTCAGTTTCGATATTTGAGTTTAAGGATCCTATCTCTCGGTTTGAAGATGGTGAGATAGGAAGAATGGAAAATGCTTCCTGGTTGTCCCATGACGATTTTAATACAGTAGACAAGTCGACGGCCTCCTCACCTGAAGTAAACATCTCTTTAGGTGGTAAACTCACTGTAGGTAGTGGTCTGGCTTCTGAAGGTAATGACTCGGTCTTGAATGGAAAAATTGTTTTCCCAGCTAATGACGATACGTAATCGGGTGGTTCAGGACTTTGTATATTGGTCTCGAGGTGTAAACAATACGAGGGCTTCTTTTTAGCATAAAATACAGAAGACAATATGATGTCTGGCTGTAATTTAAACATGGAAGGATTTAAAACGACTTTGAGATCAGAATCATGATAATAATATTCTAGATTGGGGTATCGTTCGATTGTACGATAAAGTTTTGCAAAATCTTGAACAGAATAATTGTTAAAATTTTTATTTTCTTTGAACAGCTTAAATAAATGTATCGTTGAGTATTTCTTCTCAGTAATTGATTTTAAAAATTTATAGTTAAAGTCTTCCTTTATCGATTGAGGTTGTAACATTTTTGATGTTGTTCTTGTTTTACTTGAGATTTGGACGGGCGAAATATTGATGTTATTTTTACTAGTCTCTTTTGATTTAGATACAAGAGCTACGTTGAATTCTTCCTTTTTGGTATCAGTAGTTGAATAAGAGGGTTATTGGCCCCAAAATCAAAACAGCGACCTACTTTACCGACCTACGATAAGTACCCGATGTCGGCAATGTAGATTTGTTTTATCGACATTTAAGCCTGATGTTGGTAATGTAGATTTCTTTTTATCGATATTTGGGGACCTTTTTCATATTTATGGTAATGCAGATTTATTTTTATCGATATCTGGGGGGCTGTTATCGGCAATGTAGATTTAATTTAGCGATATGTGAGACCTTTTTTTCATTATTAATCAATATATTGGGACCTATTTTCTCATTAATGATAATGTAGATTTGGTGGGGGACTTGCTCATGATAATGCAGACTTGTTTAAGGCCCAGCCATGGTAATGCAGATTTGACTGGGACCTGATCATGGTAATGCAGGTTTTGATTGGGGGTCTGTTTTCTTTTATCGATAAAAGAAGATTTTGGGACTTAGCAGATAAATAAGAACTTTTTAATATATATTTTCAAATTTTTACTGTTTTATGCAGGATTGGGAGGGAGGCTTGGCGGGAGGGGGCTTGGTGGGAGGTCGAACATTCGAGAATGTTCACGAATTTTTTATACACATAAAGGTGGGGGTTTATTTTTCAATCCTGATTATTTCAAATCTTTTAACGGCTGTAAGGGGGGTGGGTTTTGGCCAAAAATTTGAAAGTTTTCCCAGGAATATTTTCATTTCATTAGAAGTAGGGGATTCATCGGCTGACCGGTTTTGAACCAATCATTTTTTTAAATTTGTACTCCCAAATTATATTTTCTGCAGAAATCCCCACAAAGAGCATTTTTTAAGTGGGGATCATCAATATAAAAACTCGAGTTTTTGTCATAATCCTCACAGTTATCTAAAAATTTTTTCTGTGAGTAGTGCACTATAAAGTCGTGTTCAACAGGTAAGATTTTTTTAAATTGTAAAAACTATTAAATATATTCAAAATATGATAACTTAAAATTAATATTTGGAATATTTGCACAGCGAATAATGGACCTTTCAAAAGTTAATGAGGCCATCAAATTACCTGTATTTTTACCAACCAAAAAGCTGAACGAATTGGAAAGAGATGGTGATTATCAAATAACCGCTTTCAAAAATGTCAATACGAAATTTGGATTAAGAGTTGTTGCTACAATTAATAACGAATTCAATGTTTTTTTACCAAAAAGGACGTCGATATTGATAACGAAGAATCCTAATTATTTCGAAGAGTTACTCAACCCAATACCATATCATAAGCTTTACCTTACTTATTTCGGTGGTAAATATAACGACTTTGAAATGACATATCATGATTAATATATCAGCTGTATTATCATTATTTCTCAATATTACATAAATAAGATAGTTAACATCTATTTCTGTAGATCATTTACACTATTAAAACATAGCAATGCTGCAAATATATATGTTGTATTCGATCAAAAATATCCTAATGTACTTTTACGAACTGTATGTATGTATGAATTATGAAACAAAATACTTAATGTACTTTTACGATATGTATGTATGTAATATCAAAATAAATAGCTACATTGATAATGTATATAGTTATTTTCTGTACTGTATATATATATATATATATTAATAAAAATGTAATTTTGTTTGCCATCCGGCCATTATCGCCTTAGAATAAATAAATATCTATCAATGAACAATGAAATAAAAAACAACATTAATTAAAGTATATATATATTTTTTTTTATTTAATCAAAAAATCTTGATATACTTAACAAAAAATGTATGTATAAAATAAAAATAAAAACTTAAAATTATTTACTATTTAGTAATAGTTTAATTAAAATGATATAAAAGAAAAATAATATTACATAATAATTATACAATTTTCAAGAAACGCTTGATTGTAAATATACTTAGTCTAATATGAAAATCACTTACAATAATCATAATCATAATAGTAATAATAATAATAATAATAATAATAATAATAATAATAATAATAATAATGAAAAATAATAATAATAATTATTATGATTATTTATAATTATTTTTAAAAATGATAGTCCATACCATCATCACTAAACGAATTAAAAAAATTGTTTTGAATGAATTGCTGCTGATTGTGAAAATAATAATAATGCCCATCATCATATTGCTGTTGTTGTTGTTGTTGTTGTTGTTGTTGTTGGTGTTGTTGTTGTTGTTGTTGTTGGTGTTGTTGCTGCTGTTGAAAATGCTGATGATCATAATCATCATAATTTTCTTGGTGATGTGGAGCTTGTTGCTGATATGGTTCTGGCGGAGCTAGTATCCACCCCAATTCATTTGGATTATTAGTATAAATATTATTATCATCTATCCAGGGCATCAGTGGTTGTGGTGGTAAATATGTCGGTGGTTGAGGTAGTAAATATGTCGGTGGTGGTGATGATGGTGGCGGCAAATATGATGGCTGTTGCGAAGGTGGTGGCAACAGATATGGTAGCCGCTGTGATGATGGTTGTGGTGGTAGATATGAAGGCGGTGATGGTGATAATGGTGGTGATGCATATGATATGCCTGATGATGACGGTTGTGGCGGCAAAAACGATGCATATGATGATGTCGATGGTGCATATGATGATGTCGATGGTGCATACACTGTTTGCGGTAGTGGATCAACTGGAAACAATGATGAGTATGAAGGTGGTGGAGAATATGGTGGTGGTGGTGATGGTGTTCTTGGTGGATAGAAATCAATATCGTCATCATCATCCTCGTCCTCATCATCATCATCATCAATGATGATTTCATCATCATCATAATCATCTTCATCATCAATGGTGATGACTTCAACGTTTTCATCCACAATCATCAGCTCTTCACCGGGTCTCAGAAAATTCACTATATCGACTGGCCATCCTTCGCTACTGGCTGCAGATCTTATGCAGCGAGCTGTTACGGCATCAATGTAGAAATATTCTGAATCATGAGCGATTTGCCGCAGGTCTGCACGTAGAATTTCTTCATCATCATTGTCGGTCACCATAAAGTAGCACCAAATATTCGCCCCCAATTTGAGCAGCCTGGTCTTCTGGTCATCAATTAAATAAATCACTTCCGACCAATCTTCACCCGACTCTATCTGTCGCCAAACTTGCGCCATCATCGTTTGCCATAGTATGGCCAACCCATATTTTTCCACCCATTTCAGTGGCAAGTAGCATGAGTCATTGAAAATCTGAAAAGAAAGGAAATACACAGATTGGTTAAAATGTATGCTATAAATCAAACTAAAAAAAAAAAAAAAAAAAAATTATAATAATAATATTATACTTACATTGTTAATATCCATTTTTGCTTTTTTTCTTAATAAAAACTTCTTATTAAAAACGTCAACGTATTCCCAAACACAATTATTACTTTTACAATAAAAAATTTTTGCGTATAGATATATGAAAAATCTATGCACGAACACAATGTCAGAAGAATCAAAGCGCAAGTAGTTTTTACAAAATGCTTTGTACTGAACTCTGCAGTGTTTGTAGCTGATATTTATATGGTCAGTAGCAAGAAGCAAAATTTTAGCCAACCCACCTCATTAGAACAATAACCTATCACTTAAATTTTTGACCATAAAACGGGTGGAGCATCAGTTTTCTTATCTATTTTCTAAGTAATACCCTTAGTCCGCCCCCCGCCATAAACTTGTACATTGGAAATCTCTAAAAAGGTTGTAAAATTTTGACCATCCCATCTCATTAGGACGATGCCCTATTGCTAATATTTTGGCCATGAAAACGGGTGGAGCAACAGTTTCTTATCCATATCTAAGTAGGGGGTTCTCACCTACCCACGCTATGCACTTTACATACCTGAAAGAAGGTTTCACTTATACATTTTTAGTACACATCTTTTCAACCCCATTCCATGTATTCGTTAGTACTATTTCTAGGGGTTGTGTCTCAAACTTTTCGGAGCATATTTTTTCCTTTTGAACCCTACTACATACACTTAAAAAATTTTGAAAATGTCTATAAGTACTTTAATATATGTAAATCTTTAATAAATAGAAATTATTTTCATAGATATAAAATCAAAATCATTATGAAAAAATAATTATGGAGGTTTTTTATATATGAAATTTTTTCATATTAAACGTTCACTGGTATAAAAAATATATCTCGTATAAATAATTAAAAATTTTTAACGAAAAAATATTATTTTATGAAATAGTTAAAATTATTCTTTATTTTAAATGTTATAAGAAGTTTTTCTTTAAAACCTTTAACGCATTTAAAAAAATAAATCCATTTATTTACAGACCTAAATTTTGTCTTAAGGATAAATTTATATTTATTCATAACAGCTGGGAGTTAATACTAATACAAGTGTTTTACTTGTTTTTCTCCAAAACCAGGGGGCCCCGTATTCATCATCTATTTGCGCATCGGATATTTTTTGCGGTCGAACAAGAAAATTTTGTCTCTAGAAGATTTTACATTTACTTGTAGTTGCGATAGATTTATCCTAATACGAATATTACCTGCTTCAAAAATGTTCTTCCTAAACTGCTTAGCTGTAATTTGCATTCGTTTATCCGTTAATAGATTCTTTCAGCTGCACAAGTTTTGAATATTTTATAAAAATTGTTTAATCTCGCAGTAGTAAAAAAAAATTTACATTTATCCATAAATGTTTTAACCTCACAGATTTACTCTTTTCAACACCCTTTTGAAAACTTATATTTACTCAAAACTTTACCTTAGAAAAATTTTATACATTTTATTCAAATTTTGTTTATCACCAACTTAAAAGATTTAAAATATTTTTGAAAACTTCTGCCACCTGTTTATGCAATAATAGACCTTTTATATATGTATGTATTTATTATTTTAAGAGATCTTAGATAAATTTCGAAAAAAATATATGTATTTGCTCAAGACTTTATCTTGGAAAATTTTATATATTTATTTATTATAATTTTTTATTACCACCATGAAAGGATTAAGATATTTTTGAAAACTTCTGCCGCCTGTTTATGCAATCTGTAAAATACATTATTCAATAGCAGACCTTTATATATGTATTTATTATTTTAAAGGATCTTAGATAAATTTTTGAAAAAATATACGTATTTACTCAAGACTTTATCTTGGAAAATTTTATATATTTATTCTAATTTTGTTTATTACCACCATAAAAGGATTAAGATACTTTTGAAAACCACCGCTATCTAGTTATGCAATCTGTAAAATACATTATGCAATAATAAACCTAAATATATATTTGTTATTTTTAAAAGTTTTCAAAATTTTTATATTTACTCAGCTGAAAAAACTAAAATTATTTTAAAATTTATATTTTAATTAGCATAATTTTTGGGCTCACACGGGCCTATTGAAATTTTTTCTCAGAAAAATGATTGTAAATCTTAAAAATTTAAGAAAAAATATTTATCTTTTCATAGTCGGTTTTCCTTTGATGCATTTTATATAAAAAGAGGTGTTTTTGGAGATGATGCATCAGTTCATCTCTGCTCGTCATAAACGAATTTGGTATAATTCTATATTTTACGAAAAAAAATCTTTATTCTTCAACTATGGCGATACAATTATATTCTAACCTAGTGAATACAATTGCTCAAACATATGAAGATCTTTTAACACACAACCCTATAAGTAAAGATATGAGTATTAGAGCTTGTAATGTTTGTAGTGATACTATCAAATCATTTAATAGTATCCTATTAAATCCGCGAGTAAGTGTTCAAGAGAGGCGGTGTATACAGGCAAATATTACACTATTACATTCCTATTATGAGAAGTTTCTACGATTAAGTGGGCAAGTGCTTGGTGGAGATCTGAATTCGGGAAATTTAATTCAGTGGCGCGATATGGAAAACGCGTTCCAGAATCGCATAACAACTGGCTGCATTGTAAATATTGGGCATATTGATTTAAGAACATTTCTGAATGATGCAAAAAGTTTAACAATTAATAAAATTCGAGAAAATATGCAGAGGATTGGAAATCTTAAAGTCAGCACAACTTTAATGTGCAAATTTGAAAATGTTAAGAGTGAATTAACCGTTGAGGAAACAAAGACATTTCAAACTCAAAGTACTGAGATATTAACAACGACAGATCTCGACAAGTGGTTCGCTAGTAGTGTGTATGATGTTTTATTGAAAAAAGTTGAAGAGTTTAATCAAAAAGATTCAGGGTGGAGTTTAGTGGAAGTGATAAACTTAACTATTAACATCGCTAGATATGCCCCATTGAGAGCTGGCTTATCAACGTTTGTAACCTTACCTAAAGATATACAGTATAAAAAAGCTGTCATCAACATCCAAAATAACGATGAATTTTGTTTTCTTTGGTGCGTAACTGCTGCAGTATATGGTGCTGAAACTACTCACCCAGAAAGGATATCATCATATCCACATTTTAGTACACTTTTTAATTATAAGGGAATTGACTTTCCTATAACTCTCAAAGACATTCCAAAATTTGAAAAGTTGAACAACTTGAAGATAAATGTTTACGGACTTGAATCACAGTTCACTAAGAATGAAGAAGATGGAGCATCTAGTGTAATAGCGCCATTGTACTTGAGTACTAATTATCAATGTGAGAAACCTATAATTTATTTATTAATGATTGAAGCTAATAATAATAATAATAATAATATTAATAATAATCTTAATAATGATAATCTTAAGAACTATAGACCAATTTTCCATTTCACTTTAATAAAAAATTTATCACGTTTAGTAAAAAGTCAAATATCAAAAAGTAAAAATAAATTATGGTTTTGTGAGAGATGCTTGTGTCATTTTAGATTTGAAAATTCTCTAGAAAAACATAAATTAGACTGTATTAAATATAATAAGATTAGAATGAGCTTGCCTGACAAGGATAATAAAATATTGAAATTTAAAAATTTTAAATATAAAGATCCTGTTCCTTTCGCTGTCTATGCTGATTTAGAATGCACTCTTGAATCTGATAATGGGACTCAAAAACACGTCCCGTATAGTATAGCTTATTATGTCTTATGTAATTATGATTCTTCATTATCAAAGTTTGAACTCAAACGCTCTTCTGATTGTATTGAATGGTTTATTAAGGAGATGGAAATTTTAGGAAGAAAAGTTGATTTTAAACTCAAAAACCCTATACCTATGAAGCCACTCGATACTGATGAAAAAAGATATCATAATGAAACAAAAGATTGTCATATTTGCGGGAAAATAATTGATTCTAATGCTAATAAATGTCGTGATCATTGTCATTTCACCGGAAAATATCGCGGGCCTGCACATAATTCATGCAATTTAAATTACAAACAATCTCATAAAATACCTATTATCTTTCATAATTTAACAGGTTACGATTCACATTTTATTATTAAATCATTAGTGACAGGTTTTGAAGGTTCAGTTACTGTCTTACCCATTAATAAAGAACGTTATATATCTTTTACAAAGTCTATTAAAAATACGTTAGTTGAATTGCGTTTTATTGACTCATTTCGATTTATGGCATCTGGTCTCGAGAAACTAGCATCATATCTTACAGATGATGATAAACAAATTACACGAATGTATTACTCTGATCATGAGCAGTTTAGTTTAGCCACTCGTAAAGGAGTATTTCCGTATGAGTACATAGATTCAATAGTAAAGTTGAATGATGATAAATTACCTCAAAAATCATTTTTTTATTCTAAACTGAATGATAATAATATATCTGATGAAGACTATGATCACGCAAAATTAGTTTGGAGTAAATTTAACATAAAAACACTTGGTGAATATTCTGATTTGTATTTAAAAACCGATGTGTTATTATTAGCTGATATTTTTGAAAATTTTCGAAGTAGTTGTTACAATACTTATAATTTAGACCCCCTTCATTATTATACAGCACCAGGATTAGCCTTTGATGCTATGTTAAAGCTCACTGGTATTCAATTAGAACTGCTAGATGATGCTGAAATGGTATTATTTATAGAAAAAGGCATAAGAGGTGGTGTATCACAGTGGCTAATAATCGATTTATGAGCGATAACTTTAATTCAAATAAACCTGAATCCTATTTAATGTATTTTGATGTGAATAATTTATACGGAGCTGCAATGAGTATGCCCTTACCGTATGAGTCATTCAAATGGCTTGACAATATAACTGCAGACAATGTAGATATTATTTTTAATTCGAATGAATCGAAAGGTTTTATACTAGAGGTAGATTTAGAATATCCAATAGAGCTTCATGATCTGCATAAAGATCTACCATTATGTCCTGAGCATTTTGTACCACCAAACCGCAAGCAATCTAAATTAATTACTACTTTATATTCTAAAGAAAGATATGTTATTCATTATAAGAATTTACAGCAGTGTATTCAGTTAGGTATGAAACTCGTAAGAGTTCATCGTGTTCTAGGCTTCGAGCAATCAGCTTGGTTACAGTCATACATTGATAAAAATACTGATTGTCGTAAAAATGCGAAGAATGAATTTGAGAAAAACTTTTTTAAGCTTATGAATAATGCTGTATTCGGGAAAACAATGGAAAATGTTAGAAAACATAAAGAAATTAGAATAGTGACAAAATGGACAGGACGTTTTGGTGCAAAATCTCTAATTTCTAAACCTAACTTTCATAGTTTAACTGTTTTTGGCGAAGACATGGTGATAATTGAATTAAAAAACGTTCATGTACATTTTACAAAGCCTATCTATATTGGATTCAGTATACTTGACTTAGCTAAGACATTCATCTATGATTTCCATTATAATTATGTAAAGAAAAATTTTGATAATGAGGCCTCAAAATTAATGTATACAGATACTGATAGTCTCATTTATCATTTTACAGTACCTAATATCTACGAAATTATTAAACGCGACATTCATAAATTTGATACATCTGATTATTCTCCAAATAATGTATACAATATCCCATTAAAAAATAAAAAAGTAATAGGTCTTATGAAAGATGAAAATAATGGTAAAATTATGGAGGAATTCATAGGATTAAGAGCTAAGCTTTATACATATAGAAAATATAAAGATAATAGAGTTGAAAAAAGAGCCAAAGGGGTTAAAGGTTCAACTTTAAGAAGGATTGAGTTTGATGATTTTAAAAAATGCCTTTTAGAACATTGTAACGTTGTAGAAAAAGAATGGCTAATCAAAAGTGATAAACATGTTGTTAAGACAGTTTTACAACAAAAATTAGCATTAAGTTGGAATGATGATAAAAGACGTCTACTTGAGAATTCGACAGATACCCTACCATGGGGGTATATGGAAGTAGATAAAAATAATGTATAATCATTAATATTAATACTCATAAATTAAGAAAATTTGTAAAAATAATAAATTAAAAAAATTTGTAAAATAATAAAAAATGAATTTGTAATAATAATTATAATAATAATAAATAATACATTTATATTGAAAAAGGATTTTTATTTATTTATTCATTAAAGTACATCGCATATAAAAATTATCTTAAAAAAAATGAAGTTTTTTCATAAATCTGATTCGTCTACCCAGCTATTATGTGAGCTATCAAATCCTAACCACTTTACAAAATATTTACCCCCACGCCTTTTTACTATTTTTTCTACAAGGTAGACATCAGGGTATTTGACTTTACTAAGCTCTTCGTTGTAAAATCCACCTTCGATAGATTGGTTTTGATAATCAATAAGCTTATACGTTGTTGGATTAGTATTTTGCACGCTTTTTATTGTGAATATTTCTGTAGTCCAGTTTGGTGTATAACCTTTTTCGAAAACGTGCTTGTATTTGTTTATTCGCACTTTATCGCCAACTTTAAACTTGCTTTTCTTTTTATTCAACGGTTGATTGATTTGAAGGGGTTTGTAAATCTTCTTGAATAGTTCTTTTTCATTTTCAACTGTTACATCAATGGGCTTCATTTTGATCGTTCGATGTTTGGTATTGTTGTAAGTATCAACCAAATTTCTGAGCATATCAATCCATCGGTAACTACCTTGAGCTGTGAATCCTTGCCACATTTTATTTTTTAGAGTTCGATTGAAACGTTCACATATGGATGCTTTTAGGTTACTAAATGTTGAGTACAAATGAATTTTGTGACTTTTCATGAGATCTTTAAATTCTTTATCGTAGAACTCCTTGCCTTGGTCAACGTGAAGATTTTTAGGATGTCGACCTTGTTGTAATACAGACTTCATAGCATTTCTGACGTCACCAGCCTTTTTGCTTTTAATAGGAACTGCCCAAGCATACTTTGAGAATATGTCTATAACTGTCAGTAGATATTTAAATCCACTATTTACAGAACTATATGGTATCATTTCCACTAAATCAGCTTGCCAAGTTTCATCAAGTCCTCGAATGTCAACATGACGACGAGTATAATTTTTTCGTGCTGGTTTGTGAAGCTCTTGAGCTATGACTTTCTTCTTATTTTCCATGTTTTTCAAGTTTAGATACTCTACGTTCAAAATCAGCTAATATTCCACCATTACGTATTACAGATCTCGTAAGCGTTGATATACGATTCGATTGCTGTTGACTATATAGAATCAGATCACTAAGACTCCCTTCTAATGCACTCACTTTGGTTTTCAATTCAACAATGAGGTCTGGATGAGTTTTGTATTTATCATCCATATGGTTTATTGCAGCTTTCATAGCATTATATGTGACTGCATCACTTTCATTCTTAGGTTCAGCAACATTACATAACCTCTTTTGGTCTAAGTCGAACTGTCCATCATTTGTTAACTTGAAACCTTTTCCAGGTGGTCCAACACCACTACTGCAGCCTTTAAATTGTGTCTGATTCGATTGGGAAGATACACGTCCAAATATATCGATACCCATTTTGATGATCTTCTCTACTTGAATGTTATTTTATAAATGATGAATTATTGCTAATGTCTCTCTTAATAAATAATTTCAGCTTCACGCAGCTCTTCAATAATTGAAATTATCTCATTTGAATGACTAGAGTTGCCAGCTGTTTGAGATGCCATCAACAGACGAAGGCGATCTACGAGTTCATTAGGATCATCCCAATAAATATAATCCATATATTTTCGTTTCTTTGAAACAGTCATAAAGTTCGGTAGTCCTTTACCTTTTTTCATTGGTGATCCAACAAATTCAGCGATATATTTATTGTATTTGGCACTCTTTTCAACGTAAAGACTTCTTTCGGGTTCATAATTTTTTCTATGAGTATTCGTTGAAACAATGAGTTTATGGTACTCATCTAAATCACTTGTCGTAATAGAATTTTCATTCGGATCACTTTTAAATAACAATTCTATAAGTCCCGGAGATAAAACATGATTTTGATCATTCACTGAAATTATATTATCTCTAAATTGAACAGGTGAATTACCAAAAAATAATTGATTATTTTTTTTACGAATACCGAATCTTGTATCCAAACCTTTAGGATTTTTTTTATTCAACATCTCAATATATTTAGATATAGAGTTGTGATATTTCAGTGGTGTGCTTGTAGAGGTTGGAGGGTGAGATATAATGGTTTCATCCAAGTTGTTGCTACTAGTACTGTTCACATTTAAATCATTATAAGTATTCTGACCATGATGTATGCCACTATTATCATTAATAGTTTGATAGTCACTATGTTCACGTTTTTTCAGAAAAAAATTTTGCACTGATTCTTCTTCTTTTTTAATTTCATGTTTCAAAGCCTTAGAATTTTCAACTAATGCCCTCAACGGTGTCACTATAGGTTTAAACATTTCATTTGCAGTTTGTTCCGAAGTGTCTTTATCAACTTTTAATATTTTATGCTTTTGTCTTATGGCATCACTAATTTTGGATATTTGTAGCAGCCTATCTTTCTGCTGAGAAATATTTCTACACTCCATGTTTGCACACTTGAATGTTCTTTATGACTGTGTCAATTTGTATAGGGATGATTAATTTATACTTATAAAACAGTCAAAACCTTTTCTATAACGTCCATTATTCAATTCACTATCCTTATCAATAACAACAAATTCGTATTTATTATCACTTTTCTTATCATTCCAGCATGCTGAACATAATTCTTTAAATTCATTGTATGGCATATCTGTATTCACATGATCATCATATATGTGCTTCAAATTCATTTCATCTTGACGAAAAAGTACAAGAAAATTGGCATTGTCACGTATCAGATGTTTTGGTATACGTGTATAGGTTTGACAGAGATAAAAGCTATCAACATTTTTGTGTCGCCCCATACAAAAATATGCTCTGACATGATCTTGCTTCTCACAAGCTACATCATCGAATATCATGAGAGAATTCGGTTGTGCGTCATCCGGATTTACAACTGATTCATGATCATTAAATGGGAAGTATCCAACTCCTTCAATAGGCTGTAGTGCTGACTCTAAGAATTTATATTTAGGCTGATTCAGTGATTTAGAGTATACATAAATGTTCTCAAATCTCAAACCATTAGGATGAGTAATCAGTGCAAGAAGTGCATTCGTTTTCCCACAATTTGATGGTCCACAAAGAACTGCTCGAACAGTATTTGGTAGCAGTGCACCATGACGTTTTTGAATTTTTTTATCATCACCTTGAATAACTTGGTCAAAATTGATCACAGGTAATTTAG
The DNA here is from genome assembly GCF_029852145.1 of Microplitis mediator. NCBI lineage: Eukaryota > Metazoa > Arthropoda > Insecta > Hymenoptera > Braconidae > Microplitis > Microplitis mediator. The sequence continues at coordinate 16,710,606 of NC_079978.1, read as the reverse complement.
CTGTCTGTTTTTCAAACTTCATCTTTCATTATTTTCAGAGAAACTGATTATCAAGTTGATCGGATGGTGGATAAACGATAACTCAACAATTCACCTATAAATACTGAGTATTTATAACACTGCGATTAGTCGTGAATCTACAATGACGAAGAGCACACGTTTAAATAAAACTAAGCCCAAGCAAGGCAGAGGTTTTGTCAACGGTATTATAAATAAGCTACCAATTGAATTACACGTGCCAGGATATCAATATTGTGGGCCCGGTACAAAATTAGTAAAAAGATTAGCTCGTGGTGATCCGGGGATAAATCCTCTAGACAGAGCTTGTAAAGCTCACGATATTGCTTATTCTAAAAATCCTGACAATATGGCGGCACGTCATGCAGCCGATAAAGAACTTGCTGAAAAAGCTTTACAACGTCTTCATGCAAAAGATGCTAGTCTTGGTGAAAAAGCTGTGGCTTGGGGGGTCAATAAAACTATGAGAGTGAAGAGAAGTTTTGGTATGGGCCTGAAAAAGATGGCTACAGTTAAAAAGAAGTTGAAAATAAAGAGTAGGAAGTCTAAAAGAAATAGTAAAAAGAAGAAGAAGAAGATAGTAAAGAAAGGAAAAAAACGACTCGTTCCTATTCGGCATATTATAAGTTCCGCTAAAAAAGCTATGCGTAAAAGTACTGAACCAATAAGGTCTGCATTAGACGGTGCACGCGAAGCTGTAAAAATAGCTGGTGGGAAAAAGAATATTCGGGTACCTCGCCATATGTTAGATGTACCTCTAATATCTAAATCTCGTAGGATACCAGTACCAGCATCAATACCACAAAATAATGGTGAAAAAATATCAAAAGTTGGTGGAATATTACCACTTTTGATACCATTATTCGCTGGCTTAAGCGCTACTGGCGCATTAGCTGGGGGCGCTGCTGGTATCGCTAAAGCTGTAATTGCTGCTAAGGATGCTAAGCGTGAATTAGAGGAATCCAAGCGACATAATTCAACAATGGAAGCTATAGCTCTGGGCAAAGGATTATACTTGTCACCACATAAATCTGGGATGGGACTATATTTAGGTTCTCCTCCTCCAAAAAACATGTAACGCTACCTCATCGAGCTCTGACCAATTTTGATTTAATCAAATATGCAAAGGATTTAACGATTGCATATTTCCGAGGTGTTTTCATGAGAAATGATTTACCAAAATCTGGTCCATGGAAAAAGGAATCAGCAATCATAAATCTAGATGATAAAAATGGTGGTGGAACTCATTGGGTTGCATACAAGAAAAATGGTGATGATGTCATTTATTTTGACAGTTTTGGTAACCTCCAACCACCAGAAGAACTCATGAAATATCTCGATGTTGGTAGCGTAAAATATAATCATCAGAAATATCAAGATTATGATACCGTCATATGTGGACATTTGTGTCTAAAATTCCTCAATAATGAACTATAAATGGGTGTGTGGTTTGATTGATATGCTTAGTCATCGCTGATTCGTTGACGTTAACACTATCTGGAGCTACATCCACATTGGAAGCTCAATATTTTCCACCAATTGAATTATCGCCTGGAAAAAGTTATGTCTTGGGTCTTGTGGAATTGTTAACATTCAATTCTATACCTAATATTGATGAGGGTTGTAATAAGTTCTATTTATCCAGCATAAATGGGAAGGAAGCGGATAAGGTTATAACAATACCTACTGGAAGTTATGAACTTCGCGATATTGAAAAATATTTAATAAAGGAATTACCTGAGGGTGTAGAACTGAGCATCAAAGCAAATAACAATGAATTACATAGTGAAATCAACTGTAATCAAATTGTAAATTTTGAACCGAAAGATTTAATCGCATCATTATTGGGATTCGGAAATCGCCGACTTGCACCAAAGCTTCTCCACAAATCTGATTTACCAATAAAAATCCTCAAAATTAATGCATTGCGAGTTGAGTGCAATATTACTACTGGTGCATATATGAATAACCGGAAAGTACATACAATTCATGAGTTTTTTCCAAGTGTTGCACCAGGATATAAGATCATCGAAGTACCATCCCACATCATTTATTTACCAGTCGCCGTACAGTCAATACACAATCTGCAGCTACGAATTGTAGATCAAGACGGGGAGTTGGTGAATTTTCGTAGTGAAACGATAACAATAAGATTGCATATTAAATCAGTCAAATAATGGGGATTGTCTTTGATAAAAAAATTGGTGGCAGTTATAAAAGTGAAGCATCATGCCGAAAGCCCATCAGTCGTCGTGTCCCTGTCAGGGTGCTAACATCTCAGAACGCCCAATTTCTCAAAAGCCTGGGATTAAAATTACGTGGAAAATCGGTAAAATAAGAAAAATCAATTTGTGCTGTATTATACTACCATGGCGGAAATCTTGAACATCCAAAAACCAATAATCTTCGATGAATCAATTTCTCACTATGAGGTTCATTCACATCAACCTTATGCTTCAACAACATTTAATAATAGTGATGAAATAAGAATCAGTATTCAACATCAGGATTTATGCATTCTACCGAGTAAGAGTGCCTTACACATTTGTGGAAGATTTACGAAAGAAGATGGCACTGCTGTTAGTGAAACTATGGAGTTGGTTAACATGGCCATTTGTCACATGTTTGAAGAAATACGCTACGAATTGAACGCCATTGAAATTGATAGATGTAAGAATGTTGGAATTACAAGTCTTATGAAGAATTATATATCTTTAACCCCCGGGCAGGCTAATTTAATGGAAAACGCTGGGTGGTTACAAACTGATGATAAATTGACTAATGGCGACGGATATTTTGATATTTCTATACCGCTGAGTTTATTACTTGGATTCGCTGAAGATTATAATCGAATTATTATGAATGCTAAGCATGAGTTAATTCTCATCAGATCAAACACTGATATTAATGCATATCTACATACACCTGCTGCTGCTAGAGAGGCTGCTGAAAAAGTTAAAATAGTTCTCAATAAAGTTGAATGGAATGTACCATACATTACAATGTCGGATAAGCAGAAGATTCAAGCACTAAGTTTCATCTCAAATGATCCAGCTATTCCATTGAGCTATCGTACATGGCAATTATATGAATATCCACTACTTCCTAAAACAACAAAACATATTTGGCCTATCAAAACTTCAACACAATTGGAGAAACCACGATATCTGGTTCTAGGATTTCAAACTGCAAGAAAAAATGTTGTGACGAAAAATTCCAGTCACTTTGATCATTGTAATATCCGAGATGTAAAAGTTTTCCTCAATTCTCAAAGTTATCCATATGGAAATTTGAATTTAAACATTAATCGCAACCAGTATGCTTTATTGTATGATATGTATACTAATTTTCAAACGTCATACTATAATAAAGAGCCGGAACCATTGTTGACTAAAGCAGGATTTTTGGAGGAAGCACCATTCTACATTATCGATTGTTCAAAACAAAATGAATCAATCAAATCTGGACCAGTTGACATTCGTGTTGAATTTGAATCAAATGACCAGTTTCCCGATCAGACATCAGCATACTGCTTAATTCTGCACGATCGTATTATTGAATATAATCCATTAAGCAGTACTGTAAGAAAATTAACTTAATTATAATTGTATTAGAAAACAAGGTTGAGAAAAAATAAATAAATTTTCACTATTAAAATATGTTTCAATCATTTATTTTGCTTATATCTAATACACATAGTTAATTAATTAATTAATATAGCATGATAAGTACATATAATTATATACAAGTTGAAAAAATGTTAAGTATGAATTTATAATTATTTTAATGCATCTTTTAGTTTTTTACACTTAGTACAATCTTTTTTGTAAGGATAAAGATAAATTCCCGGAACATCATAATCGGGACTTGTAATTGAATTATGTTCAATGCAAAACTTATAGTCCATAATTTTAAAGTTCTGTTTTAAATTAATTGGTAGTTTATCCCAGACAAATCGTATTTGTAATCGAGCAAATTGAAGAATGAACACATCATCAAGACAAGCAATGTCAGCCGCATCCATTTTTCTCAAATCTGATAGTTGGTAGAATAACTGTACTGACTTCTCATATGATGGCTTACAGCCCCAATATTTCAAAAACCATTGTTTCAGCTGCTGAACAGTTCCATATGAACAGGCATAATGTCCGAGTTTAGTGTGGTTAAATCTGAATTCGCATCGAGGTCTATTTATATTTTCGAGATTATCAATCGAAAAGAATCTCATTAGTTCTAAATCAATAACTGGGACTGCATAATCAATCATTTCTTCGAGTCGTTTTTGCATCGTTGGTCCTTGTACATAAAAATATCGTGCATTCTGAACTAGTTGTTTTACCATAGGTTTCAATGATTCATAAGGTTGATCACCAGTATCCCAGTGAATACCATGACGATTCCCATCTTGATCTTCACTTTGTTGTACAATCACAGTGTCGGTGTACTGAATGGGTGGTTTGAATACACAAATTTTGCACTGATAAACACCATTTGCATTATTTAAGTTATTAATATCAACTACACAGAGTTCCTTAATGATAAATTTTCCATTAGGAACTATATAACCAACAAAATCCACTATATACTCCATTGTGATTTATTTATCGACTATACGACTCTCCAATTTTTCAAGATTTTGAATGATTTTATACAAGTTTTTTATTGAAACTTTAAGAGCAAAACAACTTGCGCACGATGTGTCTCGTTTACTTCTTATTATATCCAAATTTTTATAATAAGAAAATAGATCACTTAGAAAAGAATCAATAAACTCAGGACATATATCACCAAAATGATTTTCTACTATTTCATCGGTGTCTATCATACCAGGATGACTAATACGTAAAAAATGTTTTTCACTATCACTAAGTTCCTCCATTTAGCACAGCTATAACTACGAGGATTGACCAAGAAAGCTAGAGTTTTTATAATGGTTATCCCCTCTAACAAATGCTTCGTGTTGGGGATTTCTACAGAAAAAAAAAATAATTTGGGGATACAAAGTAAAAAATGATTGGTTTAAAACCGGTTAAATCAACCGTTAAATCCCCTACTTCTAATAAAAAAATATTCTTGGAAAAAACTTTCAAATTTTTGTCCGTAACCCGCCCCCCTTACATCTGTTTAAAAATTCAGAATAATCAGGATTGAAAAAAAAAAAACCCCACCAATATGTGCATAGAAAACTCGAGAACATTCTCGAACGTTCGACCTCCCACCAAGTCCCCCTCCCAATCCTGCATAAAACAGTAAAATTTAAAAATTTATAATAAAAGAAGTCCTTATTTATCTGCTAAGTCCCAAAATCTTCTTTATCGATAAGAGGAAACAGACTCCCAATCAAAACCTGCATTACCATGATCAGGTTCCAGCCAAATCTGCATTACCATGGTTGGGTCTCAACCAAGTCTGCATTACCATGGTTGGGTCTCAACCAAGTCTGCATTACCATGGTTGGGTCTCAACCAAGTCTGCATTATCATTAATAAGAGAAAAGGCCCCAAAAATATCGATAAATAATGAAAAAAGGTCTCAAATATCGATAAAATAAATCAACATTACCTATAACTGTGCCCAATATCGATAAAACAAATCTACATTACCATAAATAATGAAAAAGGCCCCAAAAATATCGACAAATAATGAAAAAAGGTCCCCAAATATCGATAAAAAGAAATCTACATTACCAACATCAGGCTTAAATGTCGATAAAACAAATCTACATTGCCGACATCGGGTACTTATCGTAGGTCGGTAAAGTAGGTCGCTGTTTTGATTTTGGGGCCAATAACCCTCTTATTCAACTACTGGTATCGAGTACTGAGCTAGTAGATGTGTTTATTTGAGCTTCCTTGAGTTGTTTCCCTGCCTCAGGTAGATGTTGACTTAATGGTACATTATCTTCTTTTAGTTTAACTGAAGGTTGTAATGTCGATAGTTTTACAGTACTCTCAACGACGGGGTTCTTTGTGTTGACCCGTGGCTGGTGTAATAATTGAATGTCGGCTTTTTCAAAGTTGACTTGTTTGTCTCTTGATTTTGTGTGTAAAGTGACTGATAATATCTTGGCTTCTAATTCATTATGTGGTGTAGAGTAGGTTTTTGTATTTTCTGTGTTGATGTCGTTGTTTGTTTTATTATGTATGTGGTTTATTAAAAAGTTAGTTTCATGCAAATTCGTAATTTGACTAGCTGGATTTTGAACTTCTGAATTCGTATTTGAAAAATCGTTTCGACTGTTAGTATTTCGTGTTGTTAGTTCGATAGGTTTTTCCGAATTATCATGGAAATTTTCAAAATTGAAAGATTGTGAACCGATAGTTAATTTGTAGTCTTGATATGAAATTTTCGCGATTTTATTTTGAAAGATGTCCATTCCGATGACTCCGTCAGTTGTTAAACCCAATTTATCGTTGTTGAGAACTTGGAATTGTTCGCGATTGGAAAAGAGACAGATATTCGTAGATCCTTCAGTAATTAATTTATTAGATGTTATTTCAGTTAGTATTATAGCTTCATGCGTAGCTATTATGCAATTTGAATTTAGTGCCGACAGTTTTATTAGGTTTACATCGGTACCGGTATCGATAATAAAACGAGCACTGCCGTTCTTAAATTCGGGTGCATGGAAAGTAACGATAGGATGATTTCCTCGAACTGTAGTGAGTCGTGAAAATTTTTCAACACGAGGGTATGACTTTTGATTATCTGTATTACTTGAAGTTACACTAGGCTGATTGTTTTCCTGAAACTCATAATAATCTCTTTCATTAGTAAAAGTAGAGTATTGATCATAATTTGGCTCAGGTAGATCGTCATGCATGTAAATGTTATGATAAAAGTTAGAATAATGTGGTGGAAAGTATTCCGGAGGATAATTTAAATAAGGTATTGGTTGTGGAGGATACGGCGGATAATACCTTCCCGAAGATCTGTTTCTATCATAATCGTGTCTGTTGTAATTATTTCTATCATAGTTATTTCTGTCATAATTATTTTTATCATAATAGTAATTATTTCTGTCACAATTGCTTCTATTGTAATGGTTTGATCTATCATGAGATCTAGAATAATTGCTATAAGAATTGAATTTATTTTTATCATTGTTAATTGGACGCGACGCGTCGTCTCTGTTTATTTTAAAAGGTATTGTACCTCTTCGTTCCTCGTCTTGAGAACTGACGAAGCGAGGTGCACAAGCGATTATAGTCTCATTTTCTTCGGCTTGAGCGAGCCTCAGGTAGTTAGAATTTCGGGTAGTACTGCCTTTTAAATCTTCTTCTATGCGTAAAGCTATCTTATACGCGTCTTCTAATGTTTGAGGGTCTTGAACAGAAACCCCATAAATTAAATCGTCCGGTAGCCCGCGGTTAAATGACTCTAGAGCTAAACCGTTTAATAATTTTTTCATACCGGTAACTTCGGCAGGATTATCAAAATAACCCTCTAAAATTGATAAGGCGTTTGCGACAAGAACTTTGATTCTATTATAGTAACTAAGAACTGATTCACCCTGACGTAATCTAACAGATTGTATGTCAGCGCAATACTGTGGATATGATTTCTTACAAGAAAAATATTCTGTTAAAATCGTTTTGAATTCTTTAAAAGTATTTATAGTTTTACCTGATACATCATCACGTGCTGAATTTTTAAGTTTGGAAATGACCTTTTAAGAAAAGAGGCTGAGAGGTTTGCAGGTATGACGTCTACACCGTTTTGGACGTCTTCTAAAAATGATTTTAGTGGCAGATTTTTGCCGTCAAAGGGAGGTACTTGAAGCAATGCCCGGTGTAGCAGCATTGTTTCTCCCATAGTAATTAAAATTGCATCAGTTATATTCTGATGAATGGTGAGGTTACGAATTTCCTCATCCATTTTGGAATGATCTTTATTTTTGTTTTGTTTTGTTTTTGTTTTTGTTTTTTTTTTTTTTTTTTTGTTTGTTTTTAAGTTTAAAATAATTTATATCAAAATTTAATTTATTTATATCAAATTCATATTTGAAGAAAAAAAAAAAATTTTATTTATTTTTTTCAAATCGTAGTGATTTTGTCTTTGTCAAAATTACAGACAATTCGAGTCTTCTATAAAATTTCGTAATTTCAAATATATATATATCTCTTTCAAAAGAAAATTATCTTGTATGAAAGTTTTTGTATATTTTTTTTTTTTTTTTTTTTTTTTTTTGCAAATATGAGACAATTTTGAATTTAACAATAAAATGATCAGCGGGATCCCACTTCTGACACCAAAATTGTCACGATTGGAGATCGTAATGGGCGTAGGTACGAATTTCGTATAAAGATATGAAATAAAAGGGTACTTACGATGGTCAAGGACCAATCTTATGACCTGGGCTCACGTGACCAAATGCTCAATTTATTCTACTTTATATTCAACTCGCGCCTACACAATATTGTTGAAGACAATATTAATAAAACTCAAAACGATTTCCAATTTATTAATGTGACTTATTTAAATTTCACAATCAAACGTCGAGCGGTAAACGTAAGATAGTGTACCCCCCCCCCCCCCCCACTGTTAACTATCTGTCTGAGCGGCTAAACAGGTAGAAAATAAGGGATAAAGGAAGGTGGGCTGCCGAAAAGCCTCGAGAAGCTAGTATCTTATTGCTAAAGTAAAATTATCTCAAAAATAATGTTTCTCAAATTATTATGTTCACGAGTAATTATTTATTTAGGATCAAATATACTCAAAATACAAAAGGGTTACAAATATTTAAAATAGTCAATGTAAGTAAAGTGTGTCATGCATATGTTTTATAATCAGTTTCAAAATATATAAAATAATAGAAATATTAAATAATGATTACAATAGTTAAAAACTTACTCTAAACAGGTTTAGGTGAGGTGTCAGGCCTTTCAGCAGTAACACAGGACACTTTTACACTACGCGTTCTCGCGGCTAATTAATGTGATTTTAATTTATCAATTTATTTAGTTTATTTGTTGTAATTATTTATGCGTTTCAAAATCTTCGTATATAAAATGTAAATTGATTGCGTATTTTCGCGGTAAAATAAAATATAAATTTCTTTTAAAATCTTCGCGTATTTTCGCGGTAAAATAATTCTTTAAATTCTTCGCATTTCTCGCGGTAAAATATTCTTTGATTTTTCACGTTTTCGTGGTACAATTCAATATTAAAATAAAAATGAAATTAAATGGATTAAAATGAGATGAAGACAATCAATGCTGTACCGGTGCTAAACGGTTGATATTAGTTCACGACTTACAACGATCAAGGACCAATCGTACGATCTGGGCTCACGTGATCGGATGCTATACACTAATATCGCGTTGATTATGCTTCTGAAGCTAGTAGAAAATAATATGCCGATTATACGAGTGCTTACGACGATCAAGGACCGATCCAATGATCTGGGCTCACGTGACCGAATCCTCAATCGAGATATCAATCCTCTAGCCACGAACACCGTCAAGTATCCGGAGTTCAGTATGGTTCAGAGTTTGATTCCCAAAAGAACTGATGAGCTAAAGTCCATTGTCTTTTTATATGGTCTTCACCTATGAAAAGTGGTGGTAACTTGTTTCCCATACGAAAAGACTCGGACCCCCTCGAAAGTTCTAGACCCATGCACACGTGTGATCCCTGGGAAATCGATTTTGACTTTCAAGTAGGCCGATGACCTGGTGCCACTCTGCCGCCGAGGAAACTACCAAAATTTATGATTTCCTCGGCGGCAGAGTGGCGCCAGGTCATCGGCCTACTTGAAAGTCAAAATCGATTTCCCAGGGATCACACGTGTGCATGGGTCTAGAACTTTCGAGGGGGTCCGAGTCTTTTCGTATGGGAAACAAGTTACCACCACTTTTCATAGGTGAAGACCATATAAAAAGACAATGGACTTTAGCTCATCAGTTCTTTTGGGAATCAAACTCTGAACCATACTGAACTCCGGATACTTGACGGTGTTCGTGGCTAGAGGATTGATATCTCGATTGAGGATTCGGTCACGTGAGCCCAGATCATTGGATCGGTCCTTGATCGTCGTAAGCACTCGTATAATCGGCATATTATTTTCTACTAGCTTCAGAAGCATAATCAACGCGATATTAGTGTATAGCATCCGATCACGTGAGCCCAGATCGTACGATTGGTCCTTGATCGTTGTAAGTCGTGAACTAATATCAACCGTTTAGCACCGGTACAGCATTGATTGTCTTCATCTCATTTTAATCCATTTAATTTCATTTTTATTTTAATATTGAATTGTACCACGAAAACGTGAAAAATCAAAGAATATTTTACCGCGAGAAATGCGAAGAATTTAAAGAATTATTTTACCGCGAAAATACGCGAAGATTTTAAAAGAAATTTATATTTTATTTTACCGCGAAAATACGCAATCAATTTACATTTTATATACGAAGATTTTGAAACGCATAAATAATTACAACAAATAAACTAAATAAATTGATAAATTAAAATCACATTAATTAGCCGCGAGAACGCGTAGTGTAAAAGTGTCCTGTGTTACTGCTGAAAGGCCTGACACCTCACCTAAACCTGTTTAGAGTAAGTTTTTAACTATTGTAATCATTATTTAATATTTCTATTATTTTATATATTTTGAAACTGATTATAAAACATATGCATGACACACTTTACTTACATTGACTATTTTAAATATTTGTAACCCTTTTGTATTTTGAGTATATTTGATCCTAAATAAATAATTACTCGTGAACATAATAATTTGAGAAACATTATTTTTGAGATAATTTTACTTTAGCAATAAGATACTAGCTTCTCGAGGCTTTTCGGCAGCCCACCTTCCTTTATCCCTTATTTTCTACCTGTTTAGCTGCTCAGACAGATAGTTAACAGTGGGGGGGGGGGTACACTATCTTACGTTTACCGCTCGACGTTTGATTGTGAAATTTAAATAAGTCACATTAATAAATTGGAAATCGTTTTGAGTTTTATTAATATTGTCTTCAACAATATTGTGTAGGCGCGAGTTGAATATAAAGTAGAATAAATTGAGCATTTGGTCACGTGAGCCCAGGTCATAAGATTGGTCCTTGACCATCGTAAGTACCCTTTTATTTCATATCTTTATACGAAATTCGTACCTACGCCCATTACGATCTCCAATCGTGACAATTTTGGTGTCAGAAGTGGGATCCCGCTGATCATTTTATTGTTAAATTCAAAATTGTCTCATATTTGCAAAAAAAAAAAAAAAAAAAAAAAAAAATATACAAAAACTTTCATACAAGATAATTTTCTTTTGAAAGAGATATATATATATTTGAAATTACGAAATTTTATAGAAGACTCGAATTGTCTGTAATTTTGACAAAGACAAAATCACTACGATTTGAAAAAAATAAATAAAATTTTTTTTTTTTCTTCAAATATGAATTTGATATAAATAAATTAAATTTTGATATAAATTATTTTAAACTTAAAAACAAACAAAAAAAAAAAAAAAAAAACAAAAACAAAAACAAAACAAAACAAAAATAAAGATCATTCCAAAATGGATGAGGAAATTCGTAACCTCACCATTCATCAGAATATAACTGATGCAATTTTAATTACTATGGGAGAAACAATGCTGCTACACCGGGCATTGCTTCAAGTACCTCCCTTTGACGGCAAAAATCTGCCACTAAAATCATTTTTAGAAGACGTCCAAAACGGTGTAGACGTCATACCTGCAAACCTCTCAGCCTCTTTTCTTAAAAGGTCATTTCCAAACTTAAAAATTCAGCACGTGATGATGTATCAGGTAAAACTATAAATACTTTTAAAGAATTCAAAACGATTTTAACAGAATATTTTTCTTGTAAGAAATCATATCCACAGTATTGCGCTGACATACAATCTGTTAGATTACGTCAGGGTGAATCAGTTCTTAGTTACTATAATAGAATCAAAGTTCTTGTCGCAAACGCCTTATCAATTTTAGAGGGTTATTTTGATAATCCTGCCGAAGTTACCGGTATGAAAAAATTATTAAACGGTTTAGCTCTAGAGTCATTTAACCGCGGGCTACCGGACGATTTAATTTATGGGGTTTCTGTTCAAGACCCTCAAACATTAGAAGACGCGTATAAGATAGCTTTACGCATAGAAGAAGATTTAAAAGGCAGTACTACCCGAAATTCTAACTACCTGAGGCTCGCTCAAGCCGAAGAAAATGAGACTATAATCGCTTGTGCACCTCGCTTCGTCAGTTCTCAAGACGAGGAACGAAGAGGTACAATACCTTTTAAAATAAACAGAGACGACGCGTCGCGTCCAATTAACAATGATAAAAATAAATTCAATTCTTATAGCAATTATTCTAGATCTCATGATAGATCAAACCATTACAATAGAAGCAATTGTGACAGAAATAATTACTATTATGATAAAAATAATTATGACAGAAATAACTATGATAGAAATAATTACAACAGACACGATTATGATAGAAACAGATCTTCGGGAAGGTATTATCCGCCGTATCCTCCACAACCAATACCTTATTTAAATTATCCTCCGGAATACTTTCCACCACATTATTCTAACTTTTATCATAACATTTACATGCATGACGATCTACCTGAGCCAAATTATGATCAATACTCTACTTTTACTAATGAAAGAGATTATTATGAGTTTCAGGAAAACAATCAGCCTAGTGTAACTTCAAGTAATACAGATAATCAAAAGTCATACCCTCGTGTTGAAAAATTTTCACGACTCACTACAGTTCGAGGAAATCATCCTATCGTTACTTTCCATGCACCCGAATTTAAGAACGGCAGTGCTCGTTTTATTATCGATACCGGTACCGATGTAAACCTAATAAAACTGTCGGCACTAAATTCAAATTGCATAATAGCTACGCATGAAGCTATAATACTAACTGAAATAACATCTAATAAATTAATTACTGAAGGATCTACGAATATCTGTCTCTTTTCCAATCGCGAACAATTCCAAGTTCTCAACAACGATAAATTGGGTTTAACAACTGACGGAGTCATCGGAATGGACATCTTTCAAAATAAAATCGCGAAAATTTCATATCAAGACTACAAATTAACTATCGGTTCACAATCTTTCAATTTTGAAAATTTCCATGATAATTCGGAAAAACCTATCGAACTAACAACACGAAATACTAACAGTCGAAACGATTTTTCAAATACGAATTCAGAAGTTCAAAATCCAGCTAGTCAAATTACGAATTTGCATGAAACTAACTTTTTAATAAACCACATACATAATAAAACAAACAACGACATCAACACAGAAAATACAAAAACCTACTCTACACCACATAATGAATTAGAAGCCAAGATATTATCAGTCACTTTACACACAAAATCAAGAGACAAACAAGTCAACTTTGAAAAAGCCGACATTCAATTATTACACCAGCCACGGGTCAACACAAAGAACCCCGTCGTTGAGAGTACTGTAAAACTATCGACATTACAACCTTCAGTTAAACTAAAAGAAGATAATGTACCATTAAGTCAACATCTACCTGAGGCAGGGAAACAACTCAAGGAAGCTCAAATAAACACATCTACTAGCTCAGTACTCGATACCAAAAAGGAAGAATTCAACGTAGCTCTTGTATCTAAATCAAAAGAGACTAGTAAAAATAACATCAATATTTCGCCCGTCCAAATCTCAAGTAAAACAAGAACAACATCAAAAATGTTACAACCTCAATCGATAAAGGAAGACTTTAACTATAAATTTTTAAAATCAATTACTGAGAAGAAATACTCAACGATACATTTATTTAAGCTGTTCAAAGAAAATAAAAATTTTAACAATTATTCTGTTCAAGATTTTGCAAAACTTTATCGTACAATCGAACGATACCCCAATCTAGAATATTATTATCATGATTCTGATCTCAAAGTCGTTTTAAATCCTTCCATGTTTAAATTACAGCCAGACATCATATTGTCTTCTGTATTTTATGCTAAAAAGAAGCCCTCGTATTGTTTACACCTCGAGACCAATATACAAAGTCCTGAACCACCCGATTACGTATCGTCATTAGCTGGGAAAACAATTTTTCCATTCAAGACCGAGTCATTACCTTCAGAAGCCAGACCACTACCTACAGTGAGTTTACCACCTAAAGAGATGTTTACTTCAGGTGAGGAGGCCGTCGACTTGTCTACTGTATTAAAATCGTCATGGGACAACCAGGAAGCATTTTCCATTCTTCCTATCTCACCATCTTCAAACCGAGAGATAGGATCCTTAAACTCAAATATCGAAACTGAGAATCTACACAACAATGTTGGACGTAACTATCAATTACTTACACTCATCTTACTCAACATACTTCATCTACAAGGAACAATAAACCTATCAGCTTCATATAATTATCCATCATCGGACTTAGAAGATTTTAAAATTAATAACTACGATACACCATTCATTGAACTACGTAATAGTCCGATCATACAATGTCTAGCTTAAAATACTAGATTTCTGAGTGTTAAAATTTGTAAACGCAAACATCTTGTTAAAACTTTTGATCGTCAAGTTTTTTTTCCTCTTTCCTTTTGTTTTTTATTTTCTTTTTATTAACCCTCAGGAATACTAGTAAAATATTAGAGATGTTGGAGGAACACAAAACTACCGTTCAAAAGAAAGGAGGAAAAACAAGTTTTTTTTTGCTTCAACATATATCGGTAAATAAGTTAAGTTACATATCATTTAGAAATAAGAATAGAACAAATGTTTTGTCAAAATAACTCATCGAAATACTATCTGAGGTGACTTACAGTTTTGCAGTTATTTCGAAAAAAAGGAAAATTTCAGTCTTAAGAATTGAACAAAATACTAGAGTACAGGTAAATTAAACACAAAAGTTCGTTGACCCCCTAGCAGTCTTCACCTAACTGATGTACCTAAACCTCATCCTATCTCCTTCAGGATACACACAAAAATACATAAAGAAAATTTGAAAAAGAAGAAAATAAATACTAACATTAATTTAGTCATCTCTAGAAACTCGATCAAAACACCATTTCAAGATCATCTACACGAAAATGATGAATAGCATCACCGATAAATCATCTATCTACATAGATCAAAACGAATAAGAAACAATACAAGCATCAATTACTGCATGGAACATCAACAAAAACGCTGCCAGAGGTCCATGATAACGTTCATTGAAGACTTCGTTTGGAGACTCGAGATAACAGTTATTGAGACACATGAAATAGAATCATCAGCAGAGTTTCTTTGATCACCAACGTCTGTTTAACCACATAATCATCTCACCAATCATCTTAAGTACAAACACATCACATGATTGCAACTTACGTAATTGACAAGATTTTGGAAATTAGCCTTACCAAAATTTAAGAAACAGTCATAACTACGAATTGAGATAAGTAAAATGATGTGCGTGATTTCCCTCACTCTCCTGAATTCCACTCCTTTTGATTAAGACGAACGTAAAATAACAAAAATTTTTAAATTAAGCTTGATTTCAGTCACTATTTAAGCAAATAATTGCATAAATTGTAAATCATCGGGACGATGATTATTTTTAGGTGGGGAGGTGTCACGGCTGCTACATTCAAAAATTTTATTATTTTTCTTTCCAAATAAGTACACACTAAGATCTTTTGCACTTAGACCCTTTTTATGACGTCCGACTTACTGACGCCAGCAGTCGTACCGGACAAATATACCTACCTGAGCGTTGTCAACGCTTTACAATTAAGTCGTATTGTACTAATGGACCACGCGTATTATCGATTTCTTTTTCCTTTAAATTTCATCATTTTTACTTAACGTACTTTTAAAATTTATGTATCCGTTCCCATTTAAGAATCTAAGCATAGGAGCGGTAATCTTTCTTCGATTTTCTTCTTAAAACTAGAGACCACTCAACTCATGTGCACCTACATGTGATTCTTGGAAATTAGAGAAAGCTAATGGAAACAAAAATTTTATACTTGCCCTTTGTTACTGCCGTGTGTGACGCCATGTTTTATTTTAACAGTGAAGAATAATTTTCCGTCTTACTTACCTGTTATTGATTTTTTATAAACAACGTTAACCCCTCCACTATTATTTAAATTAATTCATCCCTTCCATTTTGTAACAGAAATATACTTCAAATAATAAAAGTCACTGATCGGGCCCCATTTGAATTAGTTATAATCGACCGTCTGAAGCGTCAACATGGCTACTTTAAATAAAGAACTTGTGCTCTCAGTATCTTACCCGTTGAATAAGTCTTATACCAAGACTTTGGGCGTTGGCTACGAGTGGCAACCACAGACAAAAGAATTTTATCTAGTTGTACAACTAGTTGCTACCTCTCCACGGTCAGTTATCACATTAAGTATCGGTGAATGGAAAATATTGTGTGATAGTTTAGGCATTATTTTAAATTATTTTTATCATACTAACAGTTTAATCGCGCCTTCTCAACGTCCAAAACTTGAACCTCTAAAAATTAGTGAAAATATTAGTTTCATTTACCACGAGTTATGACACTCAATCAGTTCTAATATCTAGTAAAAACAATAACGCTAAAATTTATATGATGTTTATTACTATTAGACACTTAAACATATAAGCAGTTGGGTTTCTTTAAAAATAGACAGTTTAAATAAAGTACCAACTGATAAATATAAAAGTGATATTGTAGACGCTGTTGCTGAGGGCACCTGGAAAAATATAATGAAACACGACATGGATAGGCTGCCGGAGCCTAAAACAATAGCCTGTTGTATGACGGATAATTTCAAGCCTTCATACACCACAAGTGCCACAAAACTAGATACTCAAAATGTCAGTACTCTGAAATTTTATGATTTCTTTAGTGAGCTTCTTACTTTTTACGTTTTTAAATTATCACGGGAAGCTTTGGCAATTATACCTACTTTGAAATTTCGCTGGAGATCAGAATCAAATAGCGAAAATTCATACACAAGTCAACAGTTTGAAGTGAGAACTCCAACTTTTACAACATTCGAATAAAAAAAAAAAAAAAAAATTTATAAAACTTCAAGTTATCATAGTTGGTACTACCACGATCAATATGTTCAACATCAAAGTTTAAATATTTCTATTTTATTACAAATTAAATTTTTAACTGTGAGAAAGTTTTTATATACAATAGCATCTATTGAAACAAGTTTTTTATTCAGTATTTCTACATTTTCATGTGAACTACTTGTTTAATAATAATTTTTCAATATATTATTATTATTATTCAAATATCGATTTACATTGCTTCGATAGTTAATTTTTTTGTCGCCGCAGTCGCCATTGCTGCAGTAGCCGCCATTCGTAGGTCTATTGTGTCATTTCATTGTTAACCGTCCGCTGCCATCTTTTATAACTTGTGAGTCATGGATATCGTCATTACAATACAAGGTTTTTGGGGGAACAAAGGTACATTTATACCTAAAGAAATTTGTGCTGTGTCTATTCGAGAAGCCTCATTTATTGCTCATTGGATTATTAAACCATCAGAAAATTACGAAGATCTAACTAAAACTTGGCGATCAGCAAATAATACTCTTACATTGACGCAACATGGAATCGAGTGGTTTGATGGTGATACAGAAAGAGAGTGTGTGTACAATAATATCAGACAGCTAGTGAAACTATCAAATAAAATTTATACTGTTGGTTTTTACTCTACTAACTTTCTCACAAGTTTACTTAATCGGGAAATTATTAATATCGAATCAGATATTGGCGGTACTTCATCAGACCTACTCCCACCTAAAAGTGGTATGTGTTTTCTTCATACTCTTAAACGTTATACAAATCCTCATCGAAATTTTGATTGTGCATTCAACATCACGATTCGCGTTAAAAAATTCATCAAAGAAAGATGTGTACCAAATACAAGTTTTCTGCTGCCACTTTCTAACGTTCATAGTACCAATAATGACTCATCCAACGGATATCTGCAACCTAAACGACCATCGACACCAGTGTATGTTTCAATGAACAACCTCAGTACTTCAACCAACGCCCAAACATCATCCTATCAAAATTATCATTTTGACTCCGATAATTCAGTAACATATAAAAATTTATGATATAAACTACAAAAAAATATTAAAATAGCAACGTTAATTTTGAAAGTTCTACAAAATGATAAAAATATAAAATTGTAGAAATTAAAATATAAAAAATTACTAAAAAACTAACAACTAACAAAATTAACAAAATTAACATAAAAGTCACTGGGGTATTCTCCCACGCCGCTTTTCCGAGCGATAGCGTCTGGCCCAGTCCCCCTCCACCCGAGGGGGACGAGGGCCCCAGACGCTATTGTTCGAGAACAATAGCGGCGGGGATTATACCCTAGTAACTACTTGTTCCTTAAAATTTAATTTTATAAGTGATAAAACATTTGTGCAATTTGTTCAGTCTATAAAATAATCATTTTATTTTTCAGGATTTCGAGCTTTGTATTAGTGACGTTGCATAAGAATTCGATTATAAGAAGAAAATGGAGCCAATTATCTCAACTTCAACAGAAAACAAGGAATTAACTGCAGAATTCTGCATGCAATGGCTGTTGCACGCGCTTAGCCAATGTAAAAATGATGACTGCACATTATCAAACTGTCAACACATGCGTGAAGTTATAAAACACTGCAAGGAATGTGATAAAAGAACAAGGGTTAATTGTTTAATCTGCCAAGATTTCATGTCGCTGTGTTGTTTTCATGTGGAACGTTGTCACAAAGGATCTAATTGCCTTCTGCCATTTTGTTATATGGTTAAAGAGCTTGTAAAATATCTAGAGTCCCTGCCAAGATCACCGAAAAGTTATAAATTACTGGGTCTTGAGCCAACGCCTTTACCGGAATACCTTCAGCGGGATAGAAGATTATCTGAAGTGAACTCTCAAAGGCAAGTGATGGATCTTCCAGTACCAGTGTTTCAAGATGCGAATTATAATGTAAAGGTTGAATTTTTATTCGCTCCTGATTCATCGCTGGGTGATTCTTGTTTTGATCACAAATATACTGGTTTATTCAGAGAATCAATTTAAAACGAATAAGAAAAAGACAAAATTTTAAATAGATTTTAATGCTTCTGAATAATTTGGAATCACCCTTCGTATGGGTCATTAACATGACCAACCATTTTGTATCGTTTTTCTTAGTCAGGAATTATTCTTGTGCCCTTTGTTGGTGCTTAAATAATGTTCACCACCGATTGTTTTACAAAATATTGACAAATAAATGTGTGTCAAATCAGACAATAATTAAAAAAATTTTTAAATTAATTCTTTATCTGTGATTAAAGAAATTTGTTATAGTAATAATGTAAATACAATTTTAAGTAGCAACTGTAACGGTTAAAACTTAATTTTAGTTAAATAAATCTTCAAAATATTATTTACTTGTTATTTTGAATTCTCGCTTTATTTAAAAATTAATGGTTGCCCGCATGAAAAAACTTCATATGTGAAAACATACATAATAGAGTATATCATAAAGGTGAAAGGGCGCATAAATTTTTTTTTTCATCGCCAATTGATTAGTAAACATTTTCTACGCTTGAAAATCAAACATTGTTTTCCCAAAGCAAAAAGGGCGTATAAATTTTTTTCGGAAAAATTTATTAAAAAGCTTATCTGAAGTCTAAAAATAACATATAAAAAAAATGCTGCTGTCAAAAAGGTGTATTCTAACATCTGTCCTTTTAATATCAAAATTGAAAATATGCTTAGAAAAATCACAAGGTACGCGTGATTGTATTAATATTTTTTGTTATGGAATTGATTATGTTACGTCTGGCAAAAATCAGACGATTTTATTTTAATTTTATAATTTTTAAATAAGTAAAACTGAATAATGAGAGTATACATTAAGTGCCTCGATGGTCAGTTTTAGAAATCGTTTTGGTGCGTCACAAAAGGTTTTAACGGCTTAAAACCAAAACAAACAAACAAATTGAAATTTTATCAGTTTCGAGTACACGGAAAAAAAATTCTAGTTAAATTTACAATGCTAACATCGTAATTTGTCCTATTAATTATTGTATTGGTGGACTAGACTTTTCACATCGTAATTTTTACGATGTAGGGTTGGAAATTTCATTTAAGAAATAATACTTCAGACAAACAATA
The DNA here is from genome assembly GCF_029852145.1 of Microplitis mediator. Taxonomy (NCBI): domain Eukaryota; kingdom Metazoa; phylum Arthropoda; class Insecta; order Hymenoptera; family Braconidae; genus Microplitis; species Microplitis mediator. The sequence continues at coordinate 16,690,439 of NC_079978.1, read as the reverse complement.
CGAAGTCTTGAGCTCTTTAATATAAATTACGATGTAACATCGTAAAATTTGAAGAGAAATTTTAAATAAAAGATTAAAATAAAAATCGTTCGGCAGTTGGATTCGAACCCGAGTCCTTTCGAGTGCGAAGTGTCCGACGCCTTGGACCACTCGGCCACTGAAAGGCCTACACTATATGATGTTTTTAAGATCCATATAAACGACTTGCGGAGGACCCAGTTACTATTTAAAAAGTACGATGTAACATCGTACTTTTTATAGCTTCCATCGTATTATAACAGAGGCAGCACTGTAATATTTATTTTGTTAAAAAGTAAATAGAAATATTAAATGTACGAATAAATATAGTTTTTAAAGTGTAATTTTTATTTATTTTTTTTTACGATGTTAAATTGTAATTTTTGCAGTAATTTTTAATCCTAAAAGTCTTTGTTAAAATTACGATGTTAAATAGTAAAAAATATAACCCACATAATAAATTTTGAAATAAAACATTTAAAAATTGACGTTAATAAAAGTCTAGTCCGAGATTACGATGTTAACATCGTAAATTTTGGTAGAATTTTTTTTCCGTGTACTAGATAAGAGCTGAACACATTTTAAACTCATTTTAAAATGCTTTAACTAAAAATATTTCATAATAATAATTCATAAAAAATTATTTCATAGTCTGATAAAAAATAACATTTCATATTTTTTATAAATAATAAATAATAGTAAAAGGTTCTAAGTGAGAACACTAGACCTGGTAAATAATATAATATTTTATAGGTTATTAATAATAATTAATAATCAAAGGTTCTAGGCAGCTCGCCAGGCATGATAAATAATAACTAATAATAAATAATATTTGATAAATAATAAATAGTAATAAATTATTATTTAATAAATAAATAATAATTCATAATAGTAAAATGATGTACATGGGTACATGGTGTACATGAGTACATGATGTACATGAGTATATGATGTACATGAGTATGTGTATGTATGCGTGTGTGTGTTTTGCTCACGTGTAAATGTGCTTGCGTGTGGGTGGACACATATACGCACACATATGTACACATACTCATACGAGGGCATCCACTTGTAGTGGGAGTTCATACGACACTCTCTGGAAAATCTAAGAGTGAGGGTAAGGGCCCAGGAATTCGGACACTTAATTGGTCACGCTTTTTCCCCCAATTGAGGTCAACTGGAACGCCCCGAAAATCGAGACCCAAAAAATTGGTCGTGTGAACTCTCTCTCTTGACCAGGATCTCCAAGTATGCGGATCGTAAATAAAACTTAGGTTCAGTGGCCGGGTTCCCCCGGGTCCCTCCACGTAGAATGGACAAGTATATTTTTAATTAGAGTCAGTGAGCGTTATACTAAGTGTTCTCTATTATATCCTTTTATTTAAATATTTTCGCAACGGTAAATACTGCAAGGTGGAAACCCAGGTATGTCAATAAATATTTAATATAAAATACCACAGATAAAATTTTGTAAGAGACTTTGAGAAAGAGTCTGGTCACTAAATTTTATACTTGAATTCATTTTGAATAATTAACTTTGTAAGAGACTAAGAAATAGTCTGGTCACAAATTATTATATTTGAATTTATATGGGAATAATTAACTTTTGTAAGAGACTAAGGAATAGTCTGGTCACAAATTATTATACTTGAATTATATGGAAATAATTAAATTTTGTAAGAGACTTTAAGAAATAGTCTGGTCACAAATTTTATACTTGAATTCATTTTGAATAATTAACTTTGTAAGAGACTAAGAAATAGTCTGGTCACGAATTATTATATTTGAATTTATATGGGAATAATTAAATTTTGTAAGAGACTTTAAGAAATAGTCTGGTCACAAATTATTATACTTGAATTTATATGGAATAATTAAATTTTGTAAGAGACTAAGAAATAGTCTGGTCACAAATTATTATATTTGAATTTATATGGGAATAATTAACTTTTGTAAGAGACTGAAAAATAGTCTGGTCACGAATTATTATATTTGAATTTATATGGGAATAATTAACTTTGTAAGAGACTAAGAAATAGTCTGGTCACGAATTTTTATATTTAATATTGTATTTGAATAGTTAATTTTATTAAGTGTTGTTTAACATTTAATTTTGCGTTTAAAATTGTAATTAAATAATTTTTAATAACTAAATTTTTGTAATAGTTATTTAGCAAACAATAATATTTGTACGGTTTTACAATATATGTATTAAATTTAAACCGAGAATTTATCATTTAATTTAACCTTCACCAACAATATTATTAAGACAAAAACCTCTGGAGTTCCCGGTCTATAGGCTTCGGCTTGGGCCAAATACTCACAACTTAAATAATTACGTACCAAATTTTTGGACGTAACAATTATTACAGTTTATAAAATCATTTTGAAATTCTTATACTAACCCGTGTAAAAAAAAAATGTTCGAAATTTATACGAAAAATGTTCGAAGCTCGAACATCGAAACGTGACACAATTTTGCATATTTTTCGAACATTCAATGATTTGAGTTTTTCGTTCAGAAAATTTTTTATGAAATATTATTTGCATTTTTTTTTCGGACATGTAGTTTTTCAAATTTTTGAATTCTTTCAATCTAGATAAGTAAGAAAATTTTATAATCAGGAGACACGGTAGTGTCTCGCGCCAAGTACACGTTTAAACACACATGTATATGTGTGAAGTGTCATGGCGCGAGCCTGCCGTGTCTCTATACCGTAGACCGAACGGTATTTAGCTCCAATTTTTTAAAAACTTTTTAAATAACAAAATTTTTAGAAAATTTTTTTTTCAGTCGAAAGATGATTGATTGTTCGTCATAAAATTATGAAACTTTACTCATTTTAGTAATGAGAACTAATTTAAATAATGAAATTAGGCCAGCATATACTATAGCACCCCCATTTTTAATAATTTTACAAATTTTTTTATGCGAAAAGGGCACTGCCAGAGAATAAAAACTTATAAGAAATGCCATGATTCAGTAAATGATAAATAATTTTTCTATAGTAATAATTTATTTTTTCGCCACCAGCGGAGCTCCAGTCTATATTTTTTACTATAGTTTGATATGAAATTTACCCTGATAGTCACCTCAACTGCAAATTAACTCCTCTAATAGCCACTTTAGCTTGAAATTGACTGTAATTTAACGTCATTGAAATTTCCTGCCCGAATTTGCCAATAATTTAACAGTAAAAGTTGAAAAGAAAAATTTGCGGTTAATTTTTGCTCGATTTAGAGGTAATCTTTTATAGAAAATAATTGTTGGTAACGTTCGTTCTTTGCATTTCAGATGATAAGCAAATTATACATAAAATGTCTATACAACTTGCTGTACAATATGACGTAAATTTACTACCCGAATTAGAATGCAAATTCACTTCCAAAGCTGACTAAAAAAAATTTTTCGTCAATTTTGAGGCAAAGTTTTACATCAATTTATTGTTAATTTGACTCAAAAATTGTTAAGATTTTTTTTTCCCTCAAATTGTAGACATATTTATGTATAAATTTGATTTCCTTCTGAAATGATAAGAACGAACATTAGCGACTTTTTTTTTCTAGTAAATTGTCTACAATTTTACGGTAAAAAATTACTTTACAATTTTTTAAGTCAAATTAACAATAAATTGATGCAAAAATTAGCCTGAAAATTGACGAAAAATTTTTTCTAGTAACCTTTTGAATTGAATTTGCATTCTAATTCGGGTAGTAAATTTACCTCAAATTGTATAGCAAGTTGTGTATAAATTGTCGTCAAAAACGGAAAAGTCCGAAAGTGACGGAAATTTGACGAAAAATTCAACGAAACTTTTGTACAGTAAGCTTTTGCTCAAGCAAACTGTGCTATTAGGGAAAAAGTCCGACGTTGATGTATATATTTGACGTTAACTTTAAAGGGAACTGTCGTTAAACAACTGCAGCTCCTTGTTTCATAAAAATTGATTAATCAGATTATGATATTTAGCAGTACAAAATTACTATAGTTGTTAACAAACAATTTTATTGTTTCTACAAAATAATACTATAAACAATATAGGCTCACGTGTTTTAAATTATAACTCGATTTCTAATAGTGTAGGTTAAAATCATTCTCAATCAACACGACAAAAAAAAGACAAATCCTACCAAAAACAGATTCTCTGTATAAAATCGCGCCAAGTACACGTTTAAAATTTTTTACAATTAAGACAAGATTCTTTTTACAAAAAAATGAATCAAATCGAAAAAATACCAAGTACCTAATATAATTCGAAATCATGGAAAACATTTTCATAGAATTGAACAAAAAATTGAAAAAAAAAAATTTCAATGTACTTGGTGTGCCTATAAACTGGAAAAAAAGAATATCATTCAATTTTATTGGAAAATAATTTATATGCGAAATCAATTCTAAAAATTTTGCTTGAATAAATTTAGTAACGCACACCAAGTACATTGAAATTTTTTTTTTTCAATTTTTTGTTCAATTCTATGAAAATGTTTTCCATGATTTCGAATTATATTAGGTACTTGGTATTTTTTCGATTTGATTTGTAAAAAGAATCTTGTCTTAATTGTAAAAAATTTTAAACGTGTACTTGGCGCGATTTTATACAGAGAATCTGTTTTTGGTAGGATTGCTCATTCAGAAAAAAAATAAAAAAATAATAATTTTAAAACCCTACCCCCCCCCCTTTTAAACATTTCGAATATCAACTCATAATACATAATACAATGCTTTATTATTGTTGAAAAAAAATGTGACCGTAATGAAGAAGAAATATTAATGTTATGTCTGAAAATTTGAACATATTCTTTTATTAATTCTCTTCCAAATATTATTTTAAAATTATTTTAAACGAACATATTTGTTTGCCAGTCGGTTAAAAGTACTTCAAAAGCAATTAAAGGGGATAAGTTAAAACCTGTTCAAGGTTGGAGTGCAGCCGACACGCTATGAGGCTGCATGCAACCGGGCCTTAGCAAATAGTAATAGAAATATTGCACGACTCATGATGCGAAGCATCAGAGTGTGCTTTACGATCGAAAAATTTGTTTTACCTCACTTCGGCAACTATTTTAAGTATATTAAGCGTGAGTCACTCTTTGGCGATAGAAGTTTCTTTCGGAAAATAAAACCAAACCAGATATTTCCAACTTTTACTGAACGCCATATGAAAAATAAAATTTACTTACTATAATTTGGAATATTCAGTTCAAGTAACAAATACAAAAATTATAAAACTAAAATTTTAACACGACCATTTTAAATGTTAAAATAACAAATTTAAATGGCAAAAGAAACATAAAAAGTACAGAGTTTAAATCTGAACTTGCATATATATCCATTACTAGAATCATAATTATACCAAAATATTTAAATTAAATTTTAAACCAAGTATAACAGATTTGAACATGCAGGTAAAAATATTATTTTTGAGGATTGAAATGGTACAAAACGGTTTTTTGCGAATATCTTCGAAACAACTGAACCAAACAACTTCAAAATTTTATCAGCTCTAGAACTCAATAAAATACGCCGATTGCTACCTCAACCATCAAAATCGGTCAATTCGTTCCTGAGATATCGTGGGAGACAGAAATGCTAATATCGGTTTTTTTCGAAAACAATGGCACACAAAAGTATTTTCGAGCTCGAAGAGCTCGAAAATGTATCCACAACAATGTTTTTAAGCTCGAGGAGCTCGAAAACAGCGGGAAGTTTTGGGGCTGGCCCGCAGGATCAACCGATAGACAGATTTTTTTTTCTGCATTATATCGAAAATATTGTTGGAAATGACGAAAAAAAAACTGTGAAAGTTTGAGCTCTTAATATTAATATTAACAACTGCCGCATCGCAATTTTCTATTTCCCGTTTAAATAACATGGGAAAATTTATTTTTCAAGCTTTGGAATTTTGTAGCTCTCGGTGGGACCAATACTTTCAAATGTTCAAGACATATTCTTGCAGGAAATTTGACGCTCTACAAAAAAGGTCTCTTATAATTTTTCGATATTTTTATTTCTTCAAAAGTTATTCAAAGTTTAAGTTATATTGAAGATAAATTTCTACATTTTTTAAATTTTTTGACGCAACCATTAACTTTATCCGAAAATTTTAGAGGACATTTTTTGCAGAGCCTTTTATTTCCTACAACTTATCTCAGAGAAAATGTTTGATATTTCTCACAAGTCGTAAGTTATTCGCAATTAATTGAAAATTTAATATAATTAATTTTAAGCAACAAAATTTAGATTATTTAAGAATGTACACTTTGATTTAAAAAAAGAAAAAAAAATTTTTTTTTTTGAAATCTCACAGTGGCTATCCCTCTTAAAAATGTCAGATAGACAAATAGGCTAGTCGAGAAGTGAGTTTTCTGCGAAAAATCGTTAAGACACTCTTAAAAATATGGCGGTTGGTGCATTGGATTCAGAATTTAATTCTGGGAAATGGGTGGTTTTTTATTTATCCGCCATTACAAATTTCATTTGTTACAAACAAAAAACGAAGAGACAAAAATGGAGTCTCCGTTTTGTAGCTATAACTTCAAAAATATTAAAGATATCTGAAATTTAAAAAAAAGATTCTAAAAGAGGAGAAAATTTTAGTAAAATAAGTCTTGACTCCCCGAGTTGTAGCTCCATTATTTATTATTTTAATTAAACGTTGAAAGTTGGGCTCCGCGCGGCCGTTTCGGTGCCTAGGCGTCGCCGCAAAGCAAAGTATGCAACACAAAATAATTTTTTTATAACATTCAATATTAATTTAAAAATCTGAATAAATTATAGTGTCATCTAGACGCTTGAAGGAATATAGTCCCGCAAAAGAATAATTTTTTAGCTAGATTTTTGTTTACGTTATTCAATTGTTAATTAACAAATTTTTCGGAGACTTGAGTTTTGTGTTGCATACTTTGCTTTGCGGCGTTAAATTAAAATTATAAATAATGGAGCTACAACTCGGGGAGTCGAGGCTTACTTAACTGAAATTTTCTCATCTTTTAGAATCTTTTTTTAAATTTCAGATATCTTTAATATTTTTTGAGTTATAGCTACAAAACGGAGACTCCCTTTTTGTCTCTTCGTTTCTTGTTTATAACAAATGAAATTTTTAATGGCGGATAAATTAAAAAATTCCCATTTCTCAGAATTAAATTCTGAATCCAATGCACCAATCGCCATATTTTTAAGAGTGTTTTTAAAATTTTTCGCAGAAAACTCACTTCTCAACTACACTAGATGACAGTTCCAGAAAAATTGTCAAGGTCTTACTTTGACGTTCGACTGTCAACAAATTTTAACATTTTTAAAATTGTCTTCTCTAAAATTTACGCGGTTAAGTTTAATTAAAAAATTACTATGCGATAAATTATTATTTATTTTAAATGAAATTATTGTAAAAAATTTATTTTTTACTTGTAATCTAATATTTTTTTTAAAATTGACCGCAAAATAATCTCTTTGGATTGACGATATAACTTTATTTTATTATAAAATATGAATGATAACAGTTATTAGATTTCATTTTATGAGAATATTTTCCTTTGAATAAATGACCGCGATAATTAAAAGTAATTCGATATTTCATGTCAATTATAATTTATTTTCCAGGTCAATACCTCAACAACTATGATTCAAAGAACAAAAACAATCAAAACTACAACTATAACACGAATTTAAATAATTTTGACAGCTTTTACCCCAACCTTGATCCCTCAATACTAAGCCCCAACCGATCTGTCAACACTGGCGTCAATCGAAATAATACTTTGGTCTTTTGTACAACCTCCAAAGCAGAATACGCAAAATGTAACGCTTTCTCTGTGGCAGTCGATCGAGACATCGGTCAATTCGGCCGTCATTACGTTGCGGTAAGCTGTTACGCAGCCTCTAAGAAAGAAAAATGCATGACTCTTCTGGACTATGAGACCGTACACTTGACGACATTGGACGCTGGAGAAGTATTCATCGCTGGTCGCTACCACAGCTTAGTCCCAATAATGCAGGAAGTAGATCTGAATCGCCTTCAGATCCAATGTGCAGTCGCGGTTATCAAGAAAGGGACTTTAAGTGACGTGTCATCCCTGCATGATCTTCGAGGCAAAAAGGCCTGCTTTGCCGGAACTGAGACTCTAGCTGGTTGGATAATTCCTCTTCACACGTTGATGAAGCACGGTGGTCTCGAAGTAATCGACTGCAACAATCACGTTAAATCGACGATAAACTATTTCGGACCTTCATGCGCAGTCAACTCCCTGGTCGATCGCTACAACCCATTGGGTGACAATTCGGACCAAATTTTGCAAGCTTTGTATAGGAGAGATTCCTGGAGGAAGATGTACCAACGCAGATCCTTATGCTGGGTACGAAGGAGCCTTCAGATGTTTGATCGAAGCTGGTGAAATAGCTTTCTTACTGCACTCTACTATTGACGAAGTTTTGACATCAAATTTTAATTACAACTCCGTAAAAAAGTCTGACTTCGAACTCCTTTGTCCGGGTGGCAGTCGCTCGGATATTGATAATTATCGGAACTGTCACTGGGATCAGGTTCCTACGCGTGCAATCGTGGCCTCCAGTGCCATAAAACTAGAAACCAGGCGATTATACCAGAAGTTCTTTGAAAAAGCTGCTAAATTATTCAGCAGGGGCTTCGTTGCCAATTCAACCCGATCTGGAGATAACTTACCCATTGGAAATAATCGATTTGATAACCGGTTCAATAATAATAATTACAATAACGAAGGATACGGAGTGTTTGGAAATGAAACAAACCGAGGATTCCATGACGAGAATAGAGAGCAAGTGAATTCAAATTCAAATTATGATGCCAACAGTAACAGCAACTGGAACGACCCGTTGGCAGTCAGGCCGTTGGAGGTCTTCGATTTATTCGAAAGCGCTCCTAAATTTGGAAATACTCATAACCTATTGTTCTCGGATAGTGCAAGAGATATCATATCATTGCCCGAAAAGGACCAGACTTATGCGTCTTATTTAGGAAAGAAATCCGAAGATGCTATTTTGGGAGTGAGGAGCTGCCCGATCGAGAGGATGGAACTTTGTGTCACTTCGAAACCTGAAATTGATAAGTGTGTTAAGATGAAGGTAAGAAATCGGGTATAAAATAGAGGAAAAATCAGTAACCATTGAAGCGTTTAAGAATGCAACTAATAGAGATCGTTTTTCAGGTTGCGATGAAGGCGCAGTTGTTAAAACCGGAGCTTGACTGCGTTCTTCAACACAGTCAGATCAAATGCATGCAAGCTATTGAGAATGGGTAAGTTTTGATAAGTTAGGTTCGAACTAAGTGATGATTTCGAATAATTCATCTCCGTATCCTAGTAGCATTCTTAAGGAAGTTTCATGTAAATCTGTATTTTGAGTCTTAGGCAAAGTCTGCATTAGACCGATTCAAAAAAATCGACTTTTTTTTTTAAGGACACACTCAGAAGTTTCAATAGGATAAAAAAAGACACTTGTTAAAATTTGAGCCCTTAATATCAATATTAAATACTCTCTGATTGCAATTTTCTATTTCCCATTTAAATCAAATGGGAAAAAAGAATTTTTAAGTTTGGAATTTTTTACCTCAGAAATGGCGTTGGTACAATAAAGCCCAGGGCTTATTTTTCTAGGGGATTTAACGCTCTACAAAAAAGGTCTCTTATCAATTTTTGGTAAGTCTATCTGTTCAAAAATTATTTGAGCTTGAAATCAAATTTATAGTAAATTTCGAGATCTTTTTACTTCTCCAGCGAAATTATCAGACTTATCACAAAATGTCATGAAAACTTTTTTGTAGACAATATTATTTCCTACAAATTTCCTATTCAAAACGAAATTATTCAAAATTCGACATTGCTCTCTAGTTGTTTCCATTTTGATGTCAACCTCTTTGAATCGATCGGAACACTATTTTTGCTAAGAGCTTGCCATTAAAATAGTAATAACTAAATAACTAATAATTTATAAAACAAAATAAATATTCCCTGTTAAAAAAAAATTCAAAGTCAATTAGGGGCTTAGCGCATCGAAAAATTCGATTTCCCATTTAAATAACATGGGAAAAAAAATTTTTTTTAGTTCGGAATTTTTACCTCAGAAATGGCTCATTGCATGAATAAGCCCAGCATACATTTTTATAGGGAATTCAACGCTCTACAAAAAAAGTCTCTTATCATTTTTTGATAATTCCATCTGTTTAAAAGTTATTGGACCTCGAAGTCAAGTTAGAGTAAATTTCGAGATATTTTTACTTTTTCAGCGAAACTATCGAATTTATCATAAAATGTCATAGACTCTTTTTTGTAGACATTTTTATTTCCTACAAATTATTTCTGATAAATTTTTGTTTAATTCTGCATTGTTTTCTAGTTCTTTTCATTTTAATGCCAAGCTCTTAAAATCGATCAGAACACTAGTTTTTTAGGAGCTTGGCATTAAAATGGAAATAACTAGAAAACAATGTAGAATTAAACAAAAATTTATAAGAAATAATTTGTAGGAAATAAAAATGTTTACAAAAAAGATTCTATGACATTTTATGATAAGTTCGATAGTTTTGCCGAAAATCGAATTTTTCGATGCGCTAAGCCCCTAATTGACTTAGAATTTTTTTTCAAGCGGGGATATTTTTTTGTACTATAAATTGTTAGTTTTTCAGGTAGGACAGAAAAAAAAATATCGCCTAAATATGAAACACCATAATAAGTAATGACAATAAAAATCTAGATTTATAAATTTATTTTAATTTTTTTGATATTATAACGTAATTGTTTTTTAAAACAACCAAACAAAAACAGCTTAAGATTTTTATAAAAGATTAAAAACAGATCAAGTGGTTCAAATACCGATTAATTAGTCCAAATGTAGTCTGGTTAGACTAAAATCGGATCGAATTTTTTGACCCGGGAAATTCACAGAAAGTATACTTACGAAACACATCCCTCAGTTTTGTTTAAATCCTCTGCAAGAGAAATACTGAAGGACTTCAGTCAAATAAATTGCTTATGACAATGATACTAGGGTACTTCTAGCTTCGACAAAATGGCACCGCAATAAAAGACTAATAATTACTTGTGAATTACAGCATTGCAGATGTTGCGGTTCTCGATGCCGGGGATGTCTACACAGCCGGTTTGATGTACAATCTAGTGCCTTTTATGGCCGAAGTCTACAACTTACCAACTCCCGAGTACTACGTGGTAGCAGTAGCCAAAGAAAACGATCCAAGCACTGACATAACTTACTTGAAAAACAAATATACCTGCCACACGGGAATCAACACCGCCGCCGGTTGGATCTACCCCTTAGCCTACATGATCTCCAACCAATGGATCCGTGGTTACGGATGCGATTCGATCCGCGCAGCCGCTGAGTACTTCACCAAGTCCTGCGTCCCTGGTGCTTTGAGCACGGAGTACAACATCGGAGTGCCCTATGACAACATGTGTGATCTCTGCCATGGATTGAGTTCCCATTACTGCCGTCGTGACGCAACTGAAGACTATTTTGGTCACACTGGTGCTCTTCGGTGTCTAGTAGAAGGTGGTGGAGAAGTTGCATTCGTAAAACATACCACAGTATTCGAGAATACCGATGGCAAACGCAAGGAGTTCTGGGCCCGAAACACTTTTACAAAGGACTTTGAACTCCTCTGTCCAGATGGAACGCGAAAGACAACGTTGGAGTATGAGACCTGTAATCTGGGCAAGGTCAAATCCAACGCCATTGTAGCACGGGGTGGAGAGTATGGCTTCAATCATACCGAGATTAATGCGTACATCAATTTGTTTGTATACGCCCAGCAGTTCTACGGACGCAAAGAAGCTGATGAGTTCAGCTTCAGCATGTTCTCCAGCATTCCACCCTATACGAAGCTTATATTCCAAGATGCCACACAGCAGTTAGTTATTATTCCTAGTGAAATGAGAGAGTACAGTAGGTATTTAGGACCAGATTTCATGCGAGCTAGGAGAATTGTCGACTGTGCTGCCGGTGCCAGTACTATTGAGTACTCGATACTCGCTTTATTGAGCGTTGGAGTAGCTTTACTTCTTAGTAGATAGACTTTTTAGTGTTCAAGGGGACAGGTAGAGAGAACTCAAGCCGTTATCAGAAATCCTGAGGTTAAAATTGTTTAGATATCGTGCACGGAGAGAAATGTTTCGTAAATACTCCTATTGCGATAAAAAAGTTTAGTAAATATTACTTTGCTATCTAGTACTAAGTCCACGAAAAAAATAAGCATCTGAAATTTTACTATGTTGTATGGTGAGATTTACGTTACGGATAGGAAGGGCTCCTGTGTTGTCAAGAGATTTTCAAGTAAAGTTTATTTTGCTTTATGTAGATTTACCTTCCCTGTATGAGAGTAGTTTTTTGAACAGCACGGTAAGAATTACTCTGCTGAGTAGCTGTTGTCTTTCTGCAGTGACGCCAGTGCTGCTAGCAGTCATAAGTCGTAGCTATGGCGGTGAATTACTCAAGACAATTCTTCGACGATACTCCCACTTTTTTAAAATTTTTAATGATCATGAATTTTTATAACTATTTTAGAAACTTCATTTATTAATTAAAAACAAAATTCGAGCAATAATTTAAAAAATAAAAACGTAATTATAAATTCACCGGGATATATGTTTTTAACAAATTACTTATAGTTTTTTTACGTTATCTGTTTAACAAAATTCGTTAAATAAATTTCGGTAAAATCTTCTTGTCAAAATAATAAGTCGAAATGTCAAATTTTTAAGGCTACAATTTTTTTATCAAATTTCGTGAAACAGGTGATTCGAAATAACTGTGAGTTATTTTTTTAAAATCTATATATCCTGACGAGAATGTAAATATCTTGCCTTTTTTTTTAATTAATGTTTTAATTTCTTAGTTAAAATTAAGACAGTTATTAGGTTACGAGTATTATGATTTATTACTCAATAAAGTAAAACTTACAACTTATCACAACAGACACGGATACTTTTTTAAATGTTCAAATACTCTAGAGCAGCACAGTAATATTTACTGTGCTCGTACAGACATTTTCACAGTATATTGGAAGCGCCATCAAACACAAATTTTCATTACTATATCGCATACATGGAGAGAAATGTATGGTAATAATTACAATATATTATGGGAATGGTTCCCATAATGAATGGTAACCGGTTTTCTTGAAATGTTAATTATAGCAACGGCACCCATATATTGTAGTTATCATTACTATAATATTATAGTAATCGTTACCATAATATTATGGTAACCATTACCATGATGTATGGTAACCATTACCATAACATTATGGTAACTATCACCATATATATGGTAACGGTTACCATAATATGTGGTAACCATTACCATAATATCATAATAATCGTCACCATAATATTATGGTAACCATGACCATAATATATAGTAATGGTTACCATACATTATAGCAATGGTTACCATACATTATGGTAATGATTACGATAATATTATGGTAACGGTTACCATGTATTATGGTAACCATTACCATAATATTATAGTAACGTTTACTATAGTATTATGGGAACGATTACCATAATATTATGGTAATCATTACCATAATATTATGGTAATCATAACCATAATTCTTTCACATACGATATGGGAACTGTTACCATGATTATAGGAATTATTCCCATACTTATGGGAACTTTTACCCGAAAGTATGGGCCTATATTCCATAATTCCAAGCAACCATTACCATAACGGCATGGGATGATATTTCATAAACGTACTAGGAACGGTTACCATAAATTTCTCTCCGTGTAGGAATTATTACTAGGCTGTTTAAGGTACATCACGAATACTGTTTTCATCGCAATAGGAATATTTACGGTAGATTTCTCTCCGTGTGCCTAGATGCTGAAATTGAATTCTAGTTAAGTTTTCTTGGGAACTGTTTCGGCTAGAGATTATGACCAGGACTGAAAAATTTCTATGAATATTTCTTTATAAAAAGGACCGAAAAAACGAAATTACTTTACTCTTATTCGTTAGAAAACTGCCGGAAATTAGAAAAACAATCCGTCCCCGCAATGTTTTTTATAGAAATATTATAAGATTTTTTTGTAGCCTTCTTTAAATTCTAAGACTCGTCCATGTAAATAATAAAAGTACAAGTAGTATAGAAAACGTACAACGTAAGTGGGGTAAAATGAGCCATAGAAATTTTTTATAAGTTTTATTGATGTTATGATATATTGTTTTTAAAATAATGAGATGATATTTTATTAATTTTTGAATATTTATAGTGTTCATTTTACCTCACTTTAATTAATATTATAATGATTTTATATTAATTTTACACTCTTTAAAACAAAAGCCAAAAATTTCAATCCGTCCATTGAGAAAATTTTTTACTAATTTAAATATAAATTTTTATAATTATTACTTTTTATAGTATTGTTTATAAAACCGTACAATTAATTATCATTAATTTAAGATGAAATATATAACAGTATTTATAAATAATGAACAAATGTACTCATAAATGCCGTCCAATAATAAAATTTTTTTATTAAACAATTTGGTATTTGTAAGTTTTTGATATATTTTACGTGTCACACGGATTCTTATAAATTTACGTACTGTTCCTTATATGGATTTTTGACTTTCCGCCAAAAAAATCAAAAAATTTTTAATAATTCGAAATTGTTTTTACTGCAATGTAAAAAAATCGAGTTTTCATCAGATGTCGACGTTTTGAGATCAAGAAGCTCTAAAACGTTATTGTCAATACATGATCGAGCTCTTTGAGCTCGGCAGAACCTTAAAGTCCAGTCGAATCGCGTTATGAGTCCGCCTACAGGGTTGTAGAGAAATATAATTCTAAGAATTCCTGTACCATTATTTCTGCGCAGCATGGTTACCATATAGAATGGTAATTATTACCATTCTTTTCTTACCGTGTGTCACACAGATTTTTATACAGTTCTTTTCAAGAATTTTTGACTTCTCGCTATGAAAATTAAAAAATTTTGAAAAATTCGGAATTATTTTCACTGCCATTTAAAAAAATCGGTCTATCGGTTAACCCTGCGGGCCAGCCCCAAAACTTCCCGCTGTTTTCGAGCTCCTTGAGCTCGAAAACATTATTGTGAATACATTTTCGAGCTCTTCGAGCTCGAAAATACTTTTGTATGCCGTTGTTATGTCCAATAAATTTTTTTATTCAATTTATTTTATTTTATAAATAAATTTACGAAACTCCTCTTTACAAAAGCACGCGAAAACGCAGCGTCAGTTCTACCATCACTTATGCGTATAAAAATAGCGCGACGATTTCTGCAATAATGATTGACGAATAAATAAAAACTTGTGGTCATTTTCCACCAATGACAACAATTTAATTACTCCCATCAAACGTCAATCAAAAAGTTTTAAATAGCCTGAGCACCATGGCTCAGGGCCTTAGTTGTTGATCAAATTTTCAGATCTTGAGTCCTACGGTATCGTATAAACGGTGTCGTGGTTGTTGATCAGATCTTTAAATTTCGAGTCCTACGGTCCACGTAAACGGCGTCGATAGCCCGTAATCTTATCCCGGGTCAAAAATAAAACTTGATTCAGGCTCGTTTCGCCTTATTTTCTTTTGAAGTGATCGATTTGCCGACAATTTTTCGATAAGATCTCGACTTTTTCGACTTAAATTTAATTTATTTCAACTTTTTGAACTTTTTTCATCTTAGTTTCAACTTATTTCAACTTATTCGTGTTTTTTGATCTTAGTTTGAACTTATTCGTCTTTACTTCGAGCACGATAGTCATTCACCTTACTTTCGACTTGCTGAACCAAGTCGAAAAAAAGTCATTTATTCGCCTTACTTCCGCCTTTATATACAAAAATTATTTCACCTTAGTTTTGACTTTTTCGTCTTATAATTTAAGTCGAATAAGTCTAAATCAAGTCATTTTCGACTTGATTTAGACTTTATCGCCTTATATTTTAAGTCGAATAAGTCTAAATCAAGTCAATTTCGACTTGATCTTGACTTTTTCGTCTTAAGGGGTTAGGGGTAGTCAGAATTTTCAAAAAATCGATTTTTTTTTTTTTGCATTTTCTTAAAGTATAATATTTTAAAAATATTGTGTGAAAATTTGAAGTGAATCCGACAAATTCTTTTCGAGTTATTTAACAATGACCAAAGGACGCTCGGGTGCTACGTGGCATTCGAGAGCAGGTAGCTAGAAACAGCTGCAAGCAACCGACCTTTCGGGTTTCATTGTCATGAATATCTCCCCATTTTAATGTATTTATAATTATATATATATATATATATATATATATATATATATATATATATATATATATATATATATATATATCCTTCTACATATATTCACAATTTGTAGGTAGTACAAGAACTGAAAAATAATTTTTGGTTGCCAGTATACCTGTAGTCGTTGCACTGATCAGTCGATAGTTTTGTGATAAATTATTTCTCAAGTGAATTAAATTATTAACCATGGGACGTGATTCTAGAAAGGTTTCAAGAGAACTTCGGAGTTCTGAAAAAATTAATAAGTCGCGTTCAGTCAAAAGAAAGAATGTTTTTAATCCGAAAACAGCCGAACGTGATGAAAGTATTCAGAGTACATCTTCTAAAAAATTAAAACAAAACACTGAAGATGATGTACCTGAAGACAGCAGTACTGAATTTCGAATAATAAATTTTATTCAGGTATTCACTGCAATTTCTGCTCTTATAAAATGTAAAAAATGTGATGGAAATGTAGTGTTTCAAACAGCAAGTACACGTGGGCTGGGATTCAAAATTGTAGTTGCATGTAATAACTGTGGAAATGAATATATTCCTTCCTGTTCTTTCGTTGGGCATTCTTATGAAATAAACAGACGTTTCATTTTTGTAATGAGAATACTAGGAATAGGATACGAAGGATTGTGCAAGTTTTGCGGCCTGATGGACATGCCGTCTTTTTTAGATAAATCTACGCATACAATTTTACTGAAACAGATTTTGAATTGTAGTAAAGCCGTCGCAGAAACCTTCATGACGAAAGCTGTGAATGAAGAAAAGCAAGCAATGCCAACAACTGAAAATGAAGATATAAATCATCTAACTGTATCGGGAGATGGAACCTGGCAAAAACGGGGATATACATCGTCATTTGGAGTTTCTTCTATAATTGGCTATTTTACTGGAAAGATTCTTGACATAAACATTAAAAGTGCATATTGTAAGCTATGTGAGTATTGGAAAAAAAAAACAAATACTGTTGAGTTCGAGGAATGGTATCAATCGCATGAAGATGTGTGTTCTGCTAATCATCAAGGGTCTTCTGGGAAAATGGAGGTGGATGCGATGGTCGAAATGTTTTCGTATTCTGAAACTAAATATGGAGTTAAGTATGCCAACTATATTGGTGATGGTGACTCCAAGACCTATTCAGGAATTATAAAATCAGATCCTTACGAAAATACAACTGTAAATAAAAAGGAATGTATAGGGCATGTCCAAAAGCGGATGGGGAGTCGATTACGTACGCTGAAGAGTAAACAAAAAGGTCTTGGTGGTCGAGGTAAGCTCACAGGAAAATTAATAGACAAACTAACTGTGTACTATGGTTTAGCAATACGCCGGCATTGTGATTCTATTGAAAATATGAAATCTGCTATAATGGCAACCTTTTATCACTACGGCTCGAGTGATGAAAAACCGAATCATGATATGTGTCCAAAAGGCGAAGAATCTTGGTGCTCTTACCAGCGCGCTGAAGCAAGAGGAGAGCTTGATACCTTTTCTCACGATTATTCTCCTTTACCTTCTGATGTTTTAAAAGCTATCAAGCCTATATACGAAGATCTTAGTAATGAAAATTTACTTTCAAGATGTGTAGGTGGATTCAATCAGAATAATAATGAAAGCTTTAACCAACTAGTATGGAAAATATGCCCAAAAACGGTAAATACTAGTTTTACCATCGTACAAATAGCTGCATACGTTGCTTATGTATATTTAATGAGGGTATAAATTCATTATTAGTCTTGATGAATACACTAGGACTTAATTGTGGGCCTAATTCTCATCGGTATGCAGAAAGAATGGATGCTGCACGTATCAAAGTAGCAGATAAGCGCGCTAATGATAACACCCGAGAAGGTCGATTGCAACGTAGGCACCAGCAAATCGATATTTTGGAAGCTGCTATGTCGGCTGAAGAGCTATTATATGGTCCAGGAATAGATGACTCAGTGTAAGTTATTAAATAATTCTTATAATTCGACATAAATCCATAGCAAAACTTTAAATGCGTTTTTCTCAAAACTATGTTTTCTGAACTGGTGATCACTGTAACTTAAAAACTGCTCGGTAGATTTCAATAAAATTTATTGTACTTTTGAAATACATTAAAAACTCGTGCCTGATCGAAGGATTTTTTTTTTTTTTCAAAATTTCGATTTTTTTTTAACAATAAACTGTCGGTTTTTTTCTCGAAAATTTGAAAAAAATTTCCTGAGGCCGCCATTTTGTTAATTTCGAAAAAAAAAAAAAAAGCTTCGATCAGGCACAAGATTATCTATTAATAAAACTAATTTTTCTTGTCCGATTGATTTTAGATGAATCTCCAAGGACTTATGATGATCACCGCAAAGGACTTCGGGAGGAACGGGCTCTACAAAAACAGCGATAACTTTTTGAATTATTAATTTTTTTTTTTGAAATTTTCGTGAAGTCAAATCGAAACGTGTTCTAATAAAGCTATGTTTTTATTTTTGTCAAATAAAGTAATTAACTACAAAAAAAAAATTATTGAAAATCATCATTTTTTCATACCCCTGAGTACCCCTAACCCCTTAAGATTTAAGTCGAATAAGTCTAAACCAAGTCAATTTCGACTTGATTTCAACTTTTTCGTCTTAAATCGTGACTAAGTAAGCCAGTTAAGTCTAAACCAAGGCAAAAACTCAATGTATTTCATATCTTCGTAAAAAAAAGTCGAGTTTGTCTTGTGAAAAACGGCTCCCAATTTCGACTTGGTAAACCAAGTCTAAATCAAGTTTTATTTTTGACCCGGGATTGCAAAAATCTGTCCTAGACGAGGCAATAAGTAACCGTCCTTAATAAAAGGTACTAGGCCGATAGTTCCTATCGTGTAGCGGTATTATTTTATTAACAGCGGTTTATCTTATATTTAGATTCAGTTAAATTGTAAATTGATTAAGGTACTTGGCCGATATTTTCATATCGTGTAGCGGTATTCTTTTGTTATTTACAATTATTATAAAAATCACTCCGACTCGATCGAATAGTGACACAAAAATCAAGTGTAATTGCAGTCCGATCTCGGGTCGAGAAAATCTTTGCATAAAAAGCCATAAGGCTACATAAGGACGCAATTTAAAAATAACTAAAATTAATAATAATCAAATTAAATGGTTTTATATCTTTTATAAGTGCAAACCATTGTAACAGTTATAGTGTATAAGTGCTGTAATTGAAAAATTAAATAAAAAGACAAAAGATCATAATTTTAACTTAGTGAGTTCATTCGAGAATAGCACATAAGATTCTATCCTACTACCCCAGCCGCGCCCATTCAACCAACTCCTTCAGGAAGAGGCCGAGTGAGCTGCAAAGTTCTGGAGGGATACAACCTGCCGTACTAGAAGAAAGACTCATCTAAAGGTAAGTGAGAGACATTTAAAATATTTTCTCTCTATTGATCGATATATAAATGCAACGTGACCAAGCTCGAAGGCGTTTGGGTTCGTACTCTTCGAAAAACCCACATTAAATAATAAATATAGGAAGTGAAAACCTTCCTCGTATTCTTTACTGTTTTCCGCATCCTCCAAATTGCTCGTTAAATTTTTCTATCGCTACCAGAGGGAGAAATCCCGGATAATTAATTTAAATCCAAGCGGCGGACATAACACCGTTCTTTTCGAAAAATATAGTTCTTTACCATTTTTTCTCCAACGATATCTCTGAAACGAATAAACCGATTGAGACGGTTGAGGTGGCAATTGACGCGATTCATTAAGTTCTAAAGCTGATCAAATTTCGAATTCGATTTATCGAGTCGTTTTTGAGATATTTCGGAAAAAATAAAAAAAATTTTTTTTTTTAATTCTTTCGACAACGGTTTCTCTTGAACGAGTGAACCGATTTTGATGGTTGAGGTGGCATTCGACGCGGCTTATAAAACTCTAGAGCCCAGTCCATTTTGGAATCAATCCATCGAGCACATTAAAAGTTATCCAAAAAAAACATTTTTGAAAAAATTTTAATTTTGGAATATCTCTGAACGAGCCCTACCCATCAAGCTCAATTTTCTTACAGCTTCAAGATATTGACAAGCCGCGTCGAATGACACCTTAAAGTTCAAAATCGGTTCATCCGTTCAAAAGATAAAGGTATTTACATACGTACGTACGTACGTACATACATACATACATACATACACTCGGACATTATCTTGAAATTAGTCAGAATAGCTTCCTAGGACCTCAAAACGTCGACATCTGATGAAAATTCGATTTTCGTAAATCGGACCGAAACTAATAACTTCCCAAATTTTTGAAAATTTACAATTTTCTTAGCAGGAAGTTAAAAATTGCTAGGTTTTGAGCCAACATTTTTCTCCGTGCACAATTTTTTAAAATTTTCTGTGATTCATTTTCTTCTATTTTTCTCCAAAGATAAAAATTATCGGTGTCATTAATTTTTTTTAGATCAACCAAAAACATAAAATAACTTTTAAAAAATCATTTCTGTAAAATTTGTATGTAAAAATATCTATTGTCTGATAATTTTAATGACTCAGTTTTTTTTCGCGATAATTATTGCACGACTCTTAATGCGAAGCATTAGTAAACTGTACGATCGAAAAATTCAGTTCGCCTCTTTTTCGCTACTGTTTTTATTGTTTTACTCTTGTTAGTCCACGGAGCTTAACTAAGTTATACATTATCGGATAAAGAATTTATAATAAGGATTTTTTACATATACTTTCGACCACCCAGTCGCGTCTACGCGAAAAAAGACATCTGAGTATCTTGGAGAGCGAATTTTAAATTTCTAGTATAATCGAAAGGAAAAAAAAAATTGTCCTTGAAACTTTTATCGTCCATTTTTTTTTTTATTGCAAATGAACATTAAGAGCCGTGCACTTTTGGATTTACCAAACTTTCTTTGGGTTTTAATTGAAATATTACGTAAAAAATTTGGCTACTGACGTTCATTGTCTTCTAAAAATAAAATAAATCGTCGAAGACATTAGATAAATTTAATTAGCTTTTAAATAGACTTTTAGTGAGATTTTTTGATGATAAGATAATTGAATTTAAAGCTAATTATATACTGGTGATTTGACACGTCGACCACATTAAATGTAATCAAATAATAATTTGTTCGTCAAAGAGTTCAAATAGTCTTTTATTTCTTTACTTGTTCTCAAAGAACTTTACCATGAAGTTGATATTAATTTTTGTAATTTTTAACGCCGTTTCTCTGGGAACTTCTTGTTCGGTAAGTGAAAGAAAAAATAAAAATAAACGGTTCCCTATGGTAATTATTTATAATTTTATAATAGAGTTCAGGAAAAATGCCTATTGATGCAGCCAGAAAAGGTGTACTAGTAGGCCCAAATACTCCTGTTTACTATCTTAGAAATGGACACGAAAATTTGACAATTGAGAAGAAAACAGATGTAAGTAAAAAACTTTTGCATAGTTTCCAATCTCAACTATTTTTATCTTAATCTTATATACATGATGTTACTGCTTAGGTATTGAAAGTTTCACGTTCCGTCAGTTATTACAAAAGTCCTTACAATTTTAATAATAGTAAGTTTTTGTGAATTTGAATTTAATTCTAAAGAAGAAATAAATATGGTATAAACCAAAACTTAATTATCGTTTCAGATACAATGTTTTTAAGGATTCTAGTTATTGTCGATTATGAATTATACCGTAAAAATGAAGAGCAAGGAATAATTGATTACGTAGTAAAGTACATGAGTGGAGTCGACGAGTATTTCTTGCCATTTGATTATCCGTCAGTTAAAATAGTTCTAGCAGGAATAGTCATAGCTACAGTAAAGTTTTATAATATCCTGCAACGGAAAGTACAAATTTCTGTGATTTTCCGAGGGAAAATATACGTATGCGCACATTTATTATCTGTTACTCCATAAAGGAGAAGAATACCCGGGTCAAAACTAAAACTTGATTCAGGCTCGCTTCACCTTATTTTCTTTTGAAGTTATCGATTTGCTGACAATTTTTCGATAAGATCTCGACTTTTTCGACTTAAATTTAATTTTTTTCAACTTTTTGAACTTTTTTCATCTTAGTTTCAACTTATTGCAACTTATTCATATTTTTAACTTCCCGCTAAAAAAATCGACGATTTTCGAAAAATTGGGAAGTTATTGTTTTCACCCCGATTTGCGAAAATCAAAATTTCATCAGATGTCGACGTTCTGAGGTCCTAGGAAGCTATTCTGACTATTTTTAGAATGATGTCCGAGTGCCTGTATGTATGTGTGTGTGTGTGTGTGTGTGTGTGTGTGTGTGTGTGTGTGTGTGTGTGTGTGTGTGTGTGTGTGTGTGTGTGTGTGTGTGTGTGTGTGTGCGTGCGTGTGTGTGTGCGTGTGTGTGTGTGTGTGTGTGTGCGTGCGTGCGTGCGTGTGTGTGTGTGTGTGTGTGTGTGTGTGTGTGTGTGTGTGACCGGCTTATAACTTTTTAACTAATGAACCGATTTGGATGGTTAAGGCGGCAATCGAAAGAGCTTGTTGGCCATCAACTTTTCTGAAAATTTCAGATCATTTGATCAAGTAGATTCGAAAATATTGGCGAATTACGTAAAACAAATTTTTTTTTTTTTTCAGTTTTTTATTGATTTCTCAGAAACGACTCGAACGATTGACTTCAAAATCTAATCAGCTCTAAAACTCAATAAAACGCGTCGATTGCCGCCTCAACTATCAAAATCGGTTCATTCGTTCGTGAGATATCGTGGGCAAAAGAAATGCCAAAAAACGGTTTTTTGCGAATATCTTTGAAACGACTTTACCAAACAATTTCAAAATTTGATCAGCTCTAGAACTCAATAAAACACGTCGATTGCCGCCTCAACCATTGAAATCGGTCGATTCGTTCGTGAGATATCGTGGGAGAAAGAAATGCTAAAAACGGTTTTTTTCGAAAAGAATGGGATACAATAGTATTTTCGAGCTCGAAGAGCTCAAAAATGTACTCACGACAATGTTTTCGATTTCAAGGAGCTCGAAAACAGCGGGACGTTTTGGGGCTGGCCTGCAGGGTCAACGGATAGACAGATTTTTTGATCTTAGTTTGAACTTATTCGCCTTTGCTTCGAGCACGATAGTCATTCTGTTACGTCTAACATACAACACAGTCTCTTATTTTGAGTCAAGACACTTAAGTCCTTTACTCGGGCGACGGAGACCTCGTCGTTACGGTAATGAGTATGAAATAGTAATCAGTATGAAGAATTGTTTTAAAAATAATAAACAAGCTTGAGAACTTACAGTTGATTATATGAAGTTTATTCAGATTCTGTTGTACAATTAAGTTGTTGTTGGTTGGAAGAGCGTTCAGTTATTGCCGACCGTATGAAAACCGAGATAGAGATTCCACGTTTAAATTCTGTTTGATTAGTACCTCTTGGTTGATTGCGTGGATTAATAATATTTAAATCGTTGAGGGGTTTACAGAATAACATTTTAAAAGAGGCGAGCGAAGATATTAAATCGCGACAGAAGCTTAGACTCGACTGGACCGAACCGAGAACAACACCCGCTGGACTGAAAAACCGCGAGTTTATATAGACTAAAATCGAGGGGAAATGTCATACGCTGTGACTGCCCCCTCTGCTCTTGTAATAAAAGAAACTGCAAGTCTTATCAGCATTTAGTTTTCTTTTTGGGTCTCTGGTGACTTCTGAGCACTTCTCCGCTAGTGATTCATTTCCTGTACGTACAGTAGCCAAGGATAAATAGAGATTAACTCAAGGAGAAAAAAAAACAGAAAAAGAAGTATAATTGATATTTAATTTATCCTTTTAATTATTTAAATTCGAGTTGTCCTTTTCATATCTCTAATTTGAATAACAGTTACTTGAAGGAATTGACATCCCTCTGAGAAGTGAGAAATTGTATAATTTGGCGTAAGAAGGTTCTGGAAACGATCACCTTGGTCAATTAAATATAGATTTGTCCTTGATGACATAAGTTATCTTGGTTTAACTTCCAAATTGATAGATGAAAGGGTGTCATCTAGGAGACACCGCTTGGTACCAAAGGTGGTAAAAGAATTATTAGACCCCTACGAGAGTACCCAAAATAGTGGGTCCGAGGAGTAATATCGTGAAAAAGAAAAGAAGGAAAAGAGTTCTAGGTGGTAGGGCGACCACCGATCGTGGTCGGGAGCAGAAAAAGAAAAAGAGTCGTTGGTGATTAAAATGAGGGCACTTGATTGGTCAAGTAATAGCCTCATCCGTACTGGTACCACGGCACGCGTCATTGAAGCTTGACCCTTGGGTCACGGATGGAAGGGTGACACCTTGAGGAGTACTACTTATCACCAGAGGTGGTAGGGGAGTCGCTTGGTAAAATAAACAAGCGCGATGTCAGAACCGAAGGTTTAAGCTTATGAATCACTCGGCTGCGGTAATAAAGAAATAAGAAATCAAGAACTAATACTGATGTTTATTAATCTTACTCGTTGACTTGGGACTCTTGCCCCCTTTCCCCTTCTGCAAACGGAAGTGCCGACATGGAGCACACTTGCACATATCAATAGATGTATATGAATTTATTTTTCTCTTATCGAGTTATTATTCAAACTATCCTTATTTAATTTATTATATATTTTTTTAAAAGAATTTACTTGTTAAGTTATTCTTACTATTATATTATTAATAATAATGATCCTCTAATGATAAATGCAATTTGTAGTATAATAACCGTTTAAAGGTCCTTTTCTCTAGGGTTTTTGATAATCTCAATTAAGCATGCATATATATGAATATACATGTGCATGTTGAGTTAACTATTATATTATATCTTTATGAAATTGTTTTTCAGATAGTCAAGAGAACATGTGTATGTGTTTCTTTTATGTGTATATGCAGGCACTCGGGCACTGGTTCTTATTGATATATATAGTTTCCTACCGATAGATTTAGTATATTAGTAGTATTTAATTATCAGAACCTTAGCTCAGTTGCGACTACGGTTTAGTGTTTTATTAAACGTGATGAATGTATTTATGGGGAATCGGTTTTTGTGTGAAGTGTTTTCAGAGTTTACCTCGTTACGTGATACAAGTTATAATTGTAATTTTGATGTGTTCGCTGTGTTTGTTACTGTAATAATAATACCGTATCGTTACTCTCAATAAACAAATTACATTTGAATATAGAAGAACACACACAGCTCTCACCGCTCTAGATCTCATCGTTTCGCGTATTGTCCTCCTTCCAGGAGTGGGCTACTGTGGTGACAATACCACTGCTTATGTGCCGCGATTGTTTCTTATATCGGAGTACGATGAAATTTGATATTAAGACTTCTGTGTTCTCCATCTCTGGTCATAACATGATAAGCCTTAATACGCATACACATATATACAGGCATACTGTTTTAATTTATTGTTTTTAAGTTACTTGTTGTACGAATTGTCAACCAATAAATATATATATATATATATATATATATATATATATATATACATATACATATCTTTATCCGAGGGATCTCAGTATTTTTATTAGTTGTTTCTACGTTCTTTTATATTTATGAATAATTTCGTCTTTATCTCATTATCATTATTATTATTAATTTTTTTGTGATCTCTACTCTGGTCATAACATACCTCCCTCGTTAAAAACGAGCGTCGGGGTCAAATGATCGCGACGCGAGTACACAAGTTGCAACTCGTGTATTTACGTATGACTTTTCCAACCAACATTACATTATGCGTTATTTTCAGTTCCTTATAACTAAATCTTTTGTATTTTTTTTTTTGTATTAGAAGTAGCTATTGTTTTGCCGAAAAAGAGTCATAATTTATTACGAAATTGTTATAAACTTAAATTCTGATTACAATTTGTCTTTCAGAAATATAATTATGCGTAACTGATGAGAATAAAATTTTGTCATCTAACTCTACTAATAATACATTCATTATTATTACATGTATATGAAATTGGTAATTTTTGACAGTTTAGAAAACTTTTCGATCTTGTTATAATTGATGCATAATTAATATAAGATAATATGTTTTTATCATCAATTGTTCAAAAAAACAAAAAAAAATTGTAAAGCCCTTTTGAATTTTGAAAAATTTGCAGAATCTGATGACGTAATCAGTTTATGATTACGAAGTGACATTTATAACTAAAAACAAAAATAAAACAAATTACAGCGTTGAAGCAATAGATCAGCAAAGCCGAAAAGATTTTTTTTTGTTTATAACATCATTATTGAAGTTTGAATTTTTCCTTATCTTTTTCGTATAACATTTTCTTTTCCAAGAAATTTTATAGCGAAACCCCAATGAACTTGCTACTACCCAATTGAAATTCCCGATAATTATTAAAATTCTAGCAGTAATGGTTGGACACAAGTAAGACCTTTAATATCGTAGCCTGATTTACTAGTCATCAGGTTATTATATATTTTTTTTTATTTTTGTATACCTGTGATCATAATAATAAAAGAAATTAATTATTATTGTTTTTTTTTATAAATAGAAAAATCTTAGTAAATAAAAAAAAATCACAAGTTTTGAGATCTAGCTTATTCATTGGTTGCACTCTAAAAAATAAAAAAAATTATTTTTTTCGTCATATGAATAAGTTATTGTAAACACTAATTAAAAAAAAATTTCATAGACCAGAAATTTGAGATATGAGTGATAAGCATAATTATAAAGAAAGTTATATACGACCTTGAATACTAGGGAAAAGGAGATAAGGGAGATCTTCTTCGGGCCCGTGATGCTTGATTCTCCTTACTTCTTACCACAGTGACTGCATGATCCTTGGATTTTATAGTTATGAATGAAATCATTTTTTCCCCCTTTTTTTATCAATTAATTTGGATAGTAGAGGTCTTCGTTCTTGTACAGTTGTTTCTCTTGCGAATGTGATATACCAGCCTTTATTAAATTAATTTTATTTCGGGAGTCAGTCGAGAAGGTCTTTTTCGCTTACAATATGGGCTGAATCTTCGTGTCTTCCATGTCAACAGGTTCAACTTTCTTGAGTTCTTCTTCAATTAAACGCAAGGTGAAATCGTAAATTAAATGACCATAATTACAAGTAAATGCTGCTGGTTGACGGGAATAATTTGCATTTTTAGAAGAGTACAGAGATTTAAAGTTAATAATTCCTGGTAAGATATTTGTAACATTCAAGGTTACGTTCGGTCGATGATAAGACTGATCGGATTGTTTCGCGTTGTAATAACCGATCAAGTTGATGTCGTTGATCCGCGCTGTATATCTTAATTCGAGAGTGAATATCCCTGCTCCTGATATTTTCATGCTTTCTAATGGCTTCGTCCTCCATCTAGCTTGTGGCTGTTTTGGGTGAAGTAGGGAATACAACCACCCTTTCGTTGCTTCAAGTGGTTTCCAATATACATTGTGAACTTTACTTAATTTAACGTTGCAATTTTTGAAAGCAGTGGAATCCGAATAGATAAGCAGGTCAGATTCACATGATGATTGAAGGCTCCTATTGTAGACGACGGAGATTGGTGGACAAATGAATAGGCTATTCATCTTTTTGCACTGAGTTAATCCTTTTTGGTTCCATAGAGAGTACCGCCTCGTGTCCTGTGAAATTAACAAGTAGTCCTCTTTGGGCTGGATGTATGCAGATCCCACCAAGGCATCCCCGATGTGTTGTTCAACCGGATATGGACTCATTTTATAAAGGCTGTAGATATCTTGCTGAACTAGTGGAACGTGTAAGATGAACGTGTAAAATTCTATATATTTCTCCGGAATATATCTCCCTGGTTTTCAATGGTATTAAATATTTTTGATTATTAGCTGCGTAGTCCAAAGCTGCTCTTCGTATGGTTCTGAATCCAAGAAGATTTGGCGATAGCTGTCCTAAAAGTGCTAAGTTTATTGTACTTGTAACAGTTCTTAAGTGAGATATAAAATTTCCAAAAAAAAGACTGTGTAATGTTATTACAAGCGTTTGATTGTTCGAGGTATATTAAATAGGTCATATTACCTTTCAATATAGGACCCGTAAAATTTTGCTTTGGGCCCCTACTCTTTAATTGTAAGCTGACTTGTCTCTTTGATTGATGTCGAACCGCATGCAGATCAGAATTAACTATCTGAGTGTTGTTTCTTAACTGCATGGTGGATAACCACGGTGCAGCTTCGAAATCCTTAAACCTTTTTATGTAGTGGTCAAGTAGTCCTTTATTGTTGGAGGAACTTGGTTTGAATTGGTCAATGACGATTGGTCCTAGATTGAGCATCTGATGAAGTACTTGAAGGAGGTCTTCTATTTCTTGACTCATTCGTCGATAGACATCTATTTTTATATGAAGTTGACAATCAGCTGCGTTTATTATTCCATGGCATTCCTTATGAACTTCTTCGATTTCCAGCTCATGAATGGATGGTCGCCGAAGCTGAATGGTGTTGAGGTCGATTCTAGTTACCAGTTTCCATTCCTCTTGTGTAAAACGTACCTTTCCTAAGGGTTCGTAGTAAAGTCCAGCCCTTACGTTGAATTGTTCAATGTTAACTGCACTACTGTCAATATTTGTTACCAGATAGCTGATGAGTAGGGTGACCATCCAATTCATGGCGTTCATATTGCAGTGTCTCCTACGAGAAAAAAAATTATAATTATCTGACCGAAGCTTAAAAGTTGTATTTATAAACTGATTCACTAAGCATTCAAATTTTAAAGCATATTCTGCCAATGAACTCATACATGTCATCACATTGTCCCCATGGACAAAAGCTCCCATTTCTTGAAAACCTGACAAGATTATATTTATACCCGTTAATATTCGACTCATCGGATTATTGATTCCGCTTTTATCAATATGGTTATTCCAGAGTTGCATGTTCTTTGTATAATATTCACTCACCTTTATTTCCACGACAGTATTTCTGTTATTATAGTGGTCATTACTTTTTATTTTATTCAGTCCATTATTCATTTTAGAATTATTGTTATTTGTATCGTTATTGTTCCCATAATTCATACTTCCCTTCTTGCATTTAAGTTTACATTTTTTTTTTTTTTTCCTCGGTATCCACCATGAGACCCCAGACCGTTTATCTTAGGATTGAGGTAATCAGTTTTATTATTAAAGACACACCAATCATCTTTGAAAGCTTCTTCATTTGGAATATCAATCATTTCTTCGATTTCTGAATTTTTGTAGTCCCTTAGGCTATCGGAAACATTTTTATATTCTTGAAAATCGTTCTTGCCACTATTAGTTCTTTCCAGATCTTGAATTGTACTTCTTCTGCTAATTGAGGCCCATGAAACATCTTGAAAATCACAAATATTTTTGCTCTCTTGTAACTCACGAGCGATTCCTTTATCGCAATTATTACTCATATTGAAACTTGCATTCTCGACGGCCTCCTCATTGTTTATAAATTCTTCAAAATCACGAACGGTTTCTCCACCACTTATGAAAATATTTTCTTTCTTCGCAAAATTTCTAATGGTACTTTTGTGGTCACTGATATACTGGTTCATCTTTTCGATATTGTTAAAAACTTGATCAACATTTCTACTACTGTCCGTAATATTTTTATTCTCCTTTAACACTTGATTGATCTCTCCGTCGCTATCCGAAGTCATAAGAGTATTCTGAATATTTTTCGGATCTCGAATACGAACCTTTTTGTTATTTCTCAAATTTTTTTCGTTATTCCCATCCTTATTTAAAATAACAACATCATTACCATTTTCTTCAGAATCCCAACCACTATCCCCGTCGCTGTTTGAATCGAACAGGCATTTCCTTTTGCTTCGAGTATCATTAATAATTTTGAAGTTTTCAACGGGCCGGGCCTGCTTGCCACCGGTAAAACTATGAACGGCAACCTCGCCGCCATTAAAAATACGAACGGCATCCTCGCCGCCAATAAAAACACGATCGGCATCCTCGCCGCTAATAAAACCATGAATGGCATCCTCGCCGCCAATAAAACCAAAAACGGTATCTTCACCGCCATTAAAAACACGAACGGCATTTTTGCCACCAATAAAACCATGAACGGCATCCTCGCCGCCAATAAAACAAAAAACGCTATCTTCACCGCCTTTCAAAACACGAACGGCATCCTCGCCGCCAATGAAACCAAAAACGGTATCTTCACCGCCATTAAAAACACGAACGGCATTTTTGCCACCAATAAAACCATGAACGGCATCCTCGCCGCCAATAAAACCAAAAACAGTATCTTCACCGCCTTTCAAAACACGATCGGCATCCTCGCCGCCAATAAAACCAAAAACGGTATCTTCACCGCCCTTCAAAACACGAACGGCATCCTCGTTGCCAATAAAAACACGATCGGCATCCTCGCCGCTAATAAAACCATGAATGGCATCCTCGCTGCCAATAAAACCATGAACGGCATCCTCGCCGCCAATAAAACCAAGAACGGTATCTTCACCGCCTTTCAAAACACGAACGGCATCCTCGTTGCCAATAAAACCATGAATGGCATCCTCGCTGCTAATAAAACCATGAATGGCATCCTCGCTGCCAATAAAACCATGAACGGCATCCTCGTTGCTAATAAAACCATGAATGGCATCCTCGCTGCCAATAAAACCATGAACGGCATCCTCGCCGCCAATAAAACCATGAACGGCATTGTCGCCGCCAATAAAACCATGAACGGCATCTTCGCCGCCAATAAAACCAAGGACGGTATCTTCACCGCCTTTCAAAACACAATTGGCATCCTTGCTGCCAATAAAACCATGAACGGCATTCTCACCGCCAATAAAACCATGAACGGTATCTTCACCGCCAATAAAACTATGAACGGCATTCTCGCCGCCAATAAAACCGTGGACGGTATCTTCACCAATTCTTGAGTTATTGCTGAATTTTTCGTCAACAGACATATGATAAACACCATTTGCAATGAAATCTTTATGTCACAATTTGAAACTGGACTTCCGTCGGCATTCTCGCTAATTCTTGAATTGTTGTCAAATCTTTCGTCAACACACTTATTATAAACATCATTTGTCATGGAATCTTCATGCACCAAACTTGAAACTTGACATCCGTCGGCATTCTCGTCAATTCTCGGATTATTAATGAACCTTTTATCAACATTATTTCTCGTACAATCTTCATGCAAGAAACTTATAACTTGACTTTCATCGGCGTTTTCGCCAAGTCTCGGACTATTATTGAATTTTTTATCAACCTTATTATCAAAATTATTTATCACAAAATCTTCATGCATAAAACTGAAAACTTGGCTTCCGTCGGCACTCTCGCCAACCTCTGAATTATTGTTGAACTTCTTGTCAACACACATATTATAAAAATTATCTGAACATACCTCATAGGGTTCCAGCGTAACTACTGGTACTGCAATTTCCACTTCTTCTCGAGTGGTGTTGATAATAAATAAATGCGCCTTTCCGTTACAGTTTGTAACCAGTGCGTCTCCCAAATAAATCCCCTTGCCCATCTTGAGGCGTCGTACATACCCCGTTTGCATCTCTGTGTTCGCATTACGAACGTAAAATCCTGTCTTGGTCCGTGCCGGCACCATAATAGTTTCTTCATGCTCAAATTTTATCACCTTGTCGTGTAGTTTCAAACATCCCTGAGAATACAGTACATCAATACAATTGTCTTTTAAAAATTTGGACCCCAAAATACCATTTCTCTTAATCGGAAAGTCATTCGGAACTAAGTGAAATGTTATCGGGAAGCCATAAAATTTTGTATAAATTTTTCCCAATGTAAATACATATTCTTTAGTGATACCTTTTAATTTTAAAATATCAGTACGATCAATCCAAATATCTGTACCAACCATGTTATATTTTAAAAGATTCAACTCACAACCCGTGTCGATCATTAAAATTACCGGGTCCAAGAGCTCCATTGAAGATAGTTTGATGGTCGGAGCTTCACAATCGTGGTTGAGTTCCACTATGGCCACTCGAGTGCTTCTTCCTGATACTCTTCGTCCTCCTCCTCCGCTTGTACCTGCATTACTGGGCGCTCGGTCCTGACAACCTCCCGCGTCGCACCCTGTCGTGGAGGTTGTTGGTAGTTTCCCGTCCGGTTTTCCTTCGCCAATTCTTGATTCGCACCTGCAGAACCTGGTTGAGGCCATTCCGTGTAATTTCCTCGATTATTTTCCATTCTTTTCCTGCAATCTGACATAAAATGACCAGGTGCCTTACAATAATAACAAACCTTTTCAGATGTCAAATTATTTCTTGGAGCCGGAGGTTCGCTGGATGACAGTGGGCGGTTAAAGTTGCTTCTGAATCTATCGTTATTTGAATTTGCATTATAATTATTATTATTACGATTGTTATAATTATTATTATTTCCTTGAAACGGTGGTTCGCTGGATAATGATGGGCGGTTAAAATTGCTTCTGAATCTATCGTTATTTGAATTTGTGTTATAATTACTATTATTATGGTTGTTGTAATTATTATTATTTCTTTGTAACGGTGATTCGTTGGATGACGATGGGCGGTTAAAATTATTTCTGAATCTATCGCTATTTGAATTTGTGTTATAATTACTATTATTATAGTTGTTATAGTTATTATTATTGCGGCTCGGGTTTCGTTGGAAACAATCAACAGCGCTGTGCCCGGTTTTATTACAAATTTGACAAATTATTGGTTGCCCTTTTACAAATGTTACCCGTTTACCATCTTTATGTGGCATGTCGTAATTATAAGGTTGATTCGGATAATTAAAATCTCTTCTTGTTGAGATCTTACCTCTTAGTAATTCCTTGGCTTTTAATTCTTTTTCTATTATTACCGCTTCAAGCAGAGTGTTCTGGAACGTGTCATCTCTTCGGATTTTCTGCTCGATCTCTGGTTTGAATCCTCGTATAAGGCAGTCTCGGAATTCGTTTCCATACCTGGTCTTCTCGGCTGGTGTAAGTGCTACGTTGTTCTGGGCTTCAATCAGATCTAAAATTTGGTTACTGAGTTCGCGAGCACGGTTTGTGTATGACAATGCAGATTCATCGTCACGTTGGAAAATTCTTCCCATTTCGCCTTGGAGTTGATATATCGATTTTGTTGGCTCGTACAATTCCTTTAAATGATTAACAAATTCATCAACATTTGCAAAAACCGTACCTTGTATTGTTCGTCGTGCCTCCCCTCTTAATCTGTTTCTCAACAGCATTACCAAATTTTGATTATGATCCGCCGGCACCATAGCTTGTGCTTCTCTACATCCATCAATAAAATGAGCAAGTGGAATATTGCTCCCATTGAAATAAGGAACTGCTTCCAATGCATACTTAATTGGGGTAGACATTATAACGTTAGGTTGATTTATGTGCAAACCACGTACCTGAAGTTGACCGTCGGCCCCACCTGCAGCGTTGATTTGCCCTGTTCTCAATAATTGTTGACGGCGTAACTCTTCCTGTACACGAAGTTCCTCGTTTTCTCGTTGTACTCTGTCTCGCTCAGCTTCTTGGCGTATGCGTTCCTCGTTCTCCCGTTGTAGCCGTTCTCTCTCAGCTTCCTGATGTATGCGATCTTCAGTCTCCCGTTGTATTCTTTCCCTTTCGGCTTCCTGGCGAATGCGGTCCTCGTTCTCCCGTTGTATCCGTTCTCTCTCAGCTTCTTGACGTCTGCGGTCCTCAGTCTCCCGATGTAGTCGTTCTCCCTCAGCTTCTTGGTTGACAGGATGATTTTCTCGATGTAGATTCCTAGGAACAACTCCCAACAAATGTGCCTTTTGTTCAGGCGTTAGTAAATTTGGATTGGAAGGCAAATTCTCCCATTCAAGTTTATTATTACCTGGATTACCTTTTTTATTATCGTTATTTCTTTTTCCGGACATACTCGATTACCGCGGGCGTTTCATAATTGAAATCCCACTTCTGACACCAAAATTTATTGTTTATGTTACGTCTAACATACAACACAGTCTCTTATTTTGAGTCAAGACACTTAAGTCCTTTACTCGGGCGACGGAGACCTCGTCGTTACGGTAATGAGTATGAAATAGTAATCAGTATGAAGAATTGTTTTAAAAATAATAAACAAGCTTGAGAACTTACAGTTGATTATATGAAGTTTATTCAGATTCTGTTGTACAATTAAGTTGTTGTTGGTTGGAAGAGCGTTCAGTTATTGCCGACCGTATGAAAACCGAGATAGAGATTCCACGTTTAAATTCTGTTTGATTAGTACCTCTTGGTTGATTGCGTGGATTAATAATATTTAAATCGTTGAGGGGTTTACAGAATAACATTTTAAAAGAGGCGAGCGAAGATATTAAATCGCGACAGAAGCTTAGACTCGACTGGACCGAACCGAGAACAACACCCGCTGGACTGAAAAACCGCGAGTTTATATAGACTAAAATCGAGGGGAAATGTCATACGCTGTGACTGCCCCCTCTGCTCTTGTAATAAAAGAAACTGCAAGTCTTATCAGCATTTAGTTTTCTTTTTGGGTCTCTGGTGACTTCTGAGCACTTCTCCGCTAGTGATTCATTTCCTGTACGTACAGTAGCCAAGGATAAATAGAGATTAACTCAAGGAGAAAAAAAAACAGAAAAAGAAGTATAATTGATATTTAATTTATCCTTTTAATTATTTAAATTCGAGTTGTCCTTTTCATATCTCTAATTTGAATAACAGTTACTTGAAGGAATTGACATCCCTCTGAGAAGTGAGAAATTGTATAATTTGGCGTAAGAAGGTTCTGGAAACGATCACCTTGGTCAATTAAATATAGATTTGTCCTTGATGACATAAGTTATCTTGGTTTAACTTCCAAATTGATAGATGAAAGGGTGTCATCTAGGAGACACCGCTTGGTACCAAAGGTGGTAAAAGAATTATTAGACCCCTACGAGAGTACCCAAAATAGTGGGTCCGAGGAGTAATATCGTGAAAAAGAAAAGAAGGAAAAGAGTTCTAGGTGGTAGGGCGACCACCGATCGTGGTCGGGAGCAGAAAAAGAAAAAGAGTCGTTGGTGATTAAAATGAGGGCACTTGATTGGTCAAGTAATAGCCTCATCCGTACTGGTACCACGGCACGCGTCATTGAAGCTTGACCCTTGGGTCACGGATGGAAGGGTGACACCTTGAGGAGTACTACTTATCACCAGAGGTGGTAGGGGAGTCGCTTGGTAAAATAAACAAGCGCGATGTCAGAACCGAAGGTTTAAGCTTATGAATCACTCGGCTGCGGTAATAAAGAAATAAGAAATCAAGAACTAATACTGATGTTTATTAATCTTACTCGTTGACTTGGGACTCTTGCCCCCTTTCCCCTTCTGCAAACGGAAGTGCCGACATGGAGCACACTTGCACATATCAATAGATGTATATGAATTTATTTTTCTCTTATCGAGTTATTATTCAAACTATCCTTATTTAATTTATTATATATTTTTTTAAAAGAATTTACTTGTTAAGTTATTCTTACTATTATATTATTAATAATAATGATCCTCTAATGATAAATGCAATTTGTAGTATAATAACCGTTTAAAGGTCCTTTTCTCTAGGGTTTTTGATAATCTCAATTAAGCATGCATATATATGAATATACATGTGCATGTTGAGTTAACTATTATATTATATCTTTATGAAATTGTTTTTCAGATAGTCAAGAGAACATGTGTATGTGTTTCTTTTATGTGTATATGCAGGCACTCGGGCACTGGTTCTTATTGATATATATAGTTTCCTACCGATAGATTTAGTATATTAGTAGTATTTAATTATCAGAACCTTAGCTCAGTTGCGACTACGGTTTAGTGTTTTATTAAACGTGATGAATGTATTTATGGGGAATCGGTTTTTGTGTGAAGTGTTTTCAGAGTTTACCTCGTTACGTGATACAAGTTATAATTGTAATTTTGATGTGTTCGCTGTGTTTGTTACTGTAATAATAATACCGTATCGTTACTCTCAATAAACAAATTACATTTGAATATAGAAGAACACACACAGCTCTCACCGCTCTAGATCTCATCGTTTCGCGTATTGTCCTCCTTCCAGGAGTGGGCTACTGTGGTGACAATACCACTGCTTATGTGCCGCGATTGTTTCTTATATCGGAGTACGATGAAATTTGATATTAAGACTTCTGTGTTCTCCATCTCTGGTCATAACATGATAAGCCTTAATACGCATACACATATATACAGGCATACTGTTTTAATTTATTGTTTTTAAGTTACTTGTTGTACGAATTGTCAACCAATAAATATATATATATATATATATATATATATATATATATATATACATATACATATCTTTATCCGAGGGATCTCAGTATTTTTATTAGTTGTTTCTACGTTCTTTTATATTTATGAATAATTTCGTCTTTATCTCATTATCATTATTATTATTAATTTTTTTGTGATCTCTACTCTGGTCATAACACATTCACCTTACATTTGACTTGCTGAACCAAGTCGAAAAAAAGTTATTTATTCGCCTTACTTCCGCCTTTATGTGCAAAAATTATTTTACCTTAGTTTTGACCTTTTCGTCTTATAATTTAAGTCAAATAAGTCTAAACCAAGTCAATTTCGACTTGATTTCAACTTTTTCGTCTTAAATCGTGACTAAGTAAGCCAGTTAAGTCTAAACCAAGGCGAAAACTCAATTTATTTCATACCTCCGTAAAAAAAGTCGAGTTTGTCTTGTGAAAAACGGCTCCCAATTTCGACTTGGTAAACCAAGTCTAAATCAAGTTTTATTTTTGACCCGGGTATCCATTTTTTCCCCTCAAACAAGACAAGAATTTGAACTTTCCGCGCCTATTATGGTAGGATCTACGTTTTCTTCATACTTATATATTTATTTATTTTGTCACTCTGTAGCATCCAGATGCAATTAAATTTCTGAAACCATTGAAGTTATCTGATGACGCGAGTCTAAAAGTAATGGAATATTCAGCTACTACATTTGAACAATTTGTTGATGTTATCCCATTAGATAGTTTTCATGCTGACGAAGTATTGCACAAAATGAACGGATTTTTATTTCAATATAGAAACATTTTTAATCATAGCGAATATGATCGTTATTTAATCTTGGCATCGTAAGTGATATATATAATTTATGAGACTCTAAATATATATTTGACATCAAAATCATTGCTTTTTATACAATAGTCGACACTTATATACTGGGAGACCGCCTTATTTGAGCAGAGTGCTCGGTATGACGGATTTTGCATCCATTTTTTTAGAACATAGAAAACCATCAAAAATTCCACTTGGAGCAATTGTTGATGAACCACTAGACATTTATCAAGATACAGGTGCCCACGAAACTGCTCATATGTGTGTAAACTTATCGTTTATATTAACCCGACTAGAATTTCTTCCTGATTTGCCTGAAGTACCATAAGGACCTTATCAGGTTAATATAAGGTTTGCCTTATTAGGGCAAACCTGACAAATTCCTTGTCAGGACCTCATCAGGATATCCTTATTCAAAAAAAAGTTATTTGCCATCAGGTCAACCTGACGAGTTCCTGATCAGGACCTCGTCAGGTTATCCTTATTCAAAAAAAAGTTATTTGCCATCGAGTCAACCGAACAAGTTCTTGATCAGGACCTCGTCAGGATATCCTGATTCAAAAAAAAGTTATTTGCCATCGGGTCAACCTGACAAGTTCCTGATCAGGACCTCGCCAGGATATCTCTATTAAAAAAAAAAGTTATTTGCCATCGGGTCAACCTGACGAGTTCCTGATCAGGACCTTATCTGGATATCCTTATTCAAAAAAAGTTATCCTATCCTTTTAAATATTTCATTTACAGGCTAAAAATTAAAAAAAGTACAAAAGAATATTATATAAAAATCACGTCAATTATTGTAGCACAGATTTTTTACTTCTTCATCAGTTATTCTTTGACATCATATTGAATATTATATTTACACTTTCAGGATCACATGTGTATGTTAGCCCAGTGGATAGCATCGAGGACTTTGAATCGAAAAGACGCAGGTTCAAGCCCAGCAGTTATCGGGATTTTTTCATCAATAAAAAATATAGTTTACTTCCTCTAATTAATGCTCTCAATACAACCCGGGAAAAAATGATCAGGCCTGACCATGCCTGTTCATGTATGATCAGGCCTGAAATTAGACCTGATCATGCCTGTTCATGTATGATCAGGCCTGAAATTAGACATGATCAGGCCTGATCATACCTGTCCATGCCTGTTCATGTCTGAGGCGTTAAATACACTCAGGCCTGTTCATGGCTGTTCCTGCCTGACCATGTCTGTTCATGTCTGAAGCGTTATATGCGTTCAGGCCTGATCATACCTGTCCATGCCTGTCCATGTCTGTTCATGTCTGTTCATGTCTGAAGCGTTGAATAAGCTCAGGCCTGATCAGGCCTGTTCATGCCTGGTTATGTCTGTTCATGTCTGTTCATAGATATAAAATTTTTTTGACCAAGATTCTATCATGTATAACCCGGGAAAAAAGGATCAGACCTGATCAGACATGAACAGGCATGAATCTTAAGACTTTCAGTACTTGAAGTTTGTACGAGACCTACTTTTCAACTCAATCTCTCAGGTCAACAGGTAACGAGGCGAACTTTCAAGCGTAAGGTCCACGGTTCGAATCCTAGACACTCCCATATTTTTTATTTTTTTTTTCATTTTTATAGAAATAATTACATATAATTGTATATAGATATGCATAATTATATATAATTATATAGGACCATTTTTTATATATAATTGTTTTACCAGAATGGGCATGAACAGGCATGAACAGACCTGATCAGACCTGAACATGCCTGACCAGGCCTGGTCAGGCATGGTCATTTTTCATGTCTGATCAGGCCTGAAGACTCATGCCTACTCATGTCTGATCAGGCCTGAACATTTTTTCCCGGGAATAGATAACATTCTCGATCGATTTCAAATTCTATTATTTTTTTTTTTTGCAATTTAATATTTTTTTAAAAATAATTACTAATAATGTAATCCTGATAAGGACCTCATGGGTCTTAAGCGTTACATCCATACCAGGATCCTCGTCAGGATACCCTGATCGGGATCTTATTTGAAATAAGGTTAACCCGATAAGGACCTCGTCAGACCCTTATGAAAAATTCTAGTCGGGAAGAATCAAAAATCATTTTTTTCTGAATGTAATTTATTTATGTTTATAGGCTCAATATCGGTCATGATAATTCTTCAAAATGTCAAGACGGGTATATCATGAGTGAAACCGGATATCGTAATTCAAACTCATACGATTGGTCAGAATGTTCAAAGGAGGCGTTACAAGAAACTTTTAGGTAAATCTATCTACAAGTTTATAAATTATAAAATTCAATGACACATCAAATTTAGACTGATGATCTTTTATTTATAAAATCTTCATGGATAAATAAACTTAGCATATTTACGTTATTTTATTTATTGTTTAGGGATGAATATTATTCGAGTTTACTCAAACGGCCTGAATTTTTGAGTAATTGAAATGATCCATCAAGAATTTCGTCAAGATTACGTCGATGTAAAAAATTAATATAAACATTATTATTCATCTTCTTTTTTGTTTGTAATACATATCGATAAATAATTAATTTACTTTATTACGAAATTTTCAATGCCTTCAAAGACTTTTTTGTTAATCTTTTGAATATGCAGACTCATACAGAACGAGATTCTGACGTAAAATACCAAGGATCAGACAAAAAAAATCTGGAAAACCGTTGACTCTCCGGGAAAACCCTAAAACTTCCCGCTATTATCGAGCTCAGAAAGCTGAGTCTAGATTTTCGATCGATTTTCTATATAGAATTCCTTTGTAGAATTTCTTAGACGACGATCTCGACCAAAACTAAGACGTCCGTTAGGGTTTCGAGGCCTCGGGGGTATCAAATAGTACATTACGACACTAGGTCAGAAAGTTGAATTTGATATCACATACGTCAGAGAATTCAGCATTCTGACCGGGGGTCGAATACTATTTTTCTTGTTCCCCAGTCGAAAGTACGTTGAATTAATTAACATTGCGAGGCGAAGCCGAGCGGTAAAGGGGGGTTGGGCCTACCCGACTTTTGCAGAACTGAGGCGAAGCCGAAGTTTTTGCTGGTCGGGGCGGGCATCAAAAACATTAAATGATTGAAAAAGAAAATTATCGATTCAATTTTAGTTGAAACTAGGTATTTTATTTCTCTCTTTAGTAATATATTTTAGACTTTTTTATAAGCCCAAACACTAACTACAACAATACACAATAGTAAGAATGTATTATCATCTCTCGTATATTTTCTTACTTTTTCTCTTACTTCATGCGTTATTTTCTTTACTGATAACAAAGTTTCAGTCTCAAGACTTTTCAAATTTCAATTAAATTTATGGTTATGATATGATAAATAAATAGACAGGCGCATCCGTGACTACACGGAGAGAAAAGAATAGATCTGATTCCAATGTAGAATGGTAATAATTCCTATGTTACATAGGAACGAGGATTTTTTAGCGATGAGAGTCAAGTGGCAAAGTAATCCCGCCCATTCTAAATGGTAACGTTGGCTATGCTAGCATAGGAATGATTACCATTTTACATTGACGAGCGGACTATGTAAATGGACGAGATTACAATTTTACCTAGCAATATTTGCTATGTTATTTATGTAAAATTTAGTGAATAAGGTTATGATAGAATCCGTAAATCAGGTAATTTAAAATACACTCAGGGGTGCTGATTGAATCACGGCTGTGATTCAATCAAGTAAAATTCATGAACAAAATACATTTAGTTCACTGACCAAAACTTAGACAGTTGAAGAAAACCTTTTGTGAAGACCGACCGTATGACGATACTATACGTAATCGGCTTAGGACACTATCTTTTCGTTCCGATCTTAAAAAAATTCAGTCTGTTGTTTTAAGCCGATGAGTAAAAATCTTCGTGTTCAATCGGGTCAACGAAAAGACGTGAGTGGAAAGGTGTGAATTTTATCCCCACCACATCATGACTTGAACTGAACGAAATACTTATGTTAGGAATAACTCAAAACAACCTTTGAATTAAACTTCTGAACAAAACCTCGTGAGTAAAACGTTTAGTTCACAGCGTTTGAATCATTCAACTGCACGAGCCAGTATTCCGCTAGATGGTGCTAATAATAATATTGACATGAATAGTGTTATTCAAAAAATGACCATTCAATAAAATATGCTTATGAAGCTTCTGAATATTATTGAGTAAGAGACATTGGGAGGAGACGCTTAAGATGGGGGGGGGGGGTAATTTAAGCTATTTGTAAAGTTAAAAATACAAACTAGTTGAAATTGCCCGTAAGAAAATTATTGTATACAATTTTATAAAATTTTAGTAAAATCTTATTATACTTCAGCACAAGTATATTTATAAAAAAAATTGGTAACTTCCAAAATAATTTTTTCGAATTTTAAATTTATAAAAAGTGAAAATCACTTTTTGTTAAATAAAAAATAGAAAAAATGAAAAATAAATAAAATGAGCTAATAGATAACTTTCTTTGAACCATTACCCGAACAATTACGGGTCAGTACAGTTGAAAAAATTTTTTTTTTCATAAAAAAACACGACTTGAAAAGTTTTCGAAACGTATCAACAATTAAAACAAAATTTATATGCTTTTTTTTCGATACGACAGAAATTCATTTCGCGAAATTCTGAATCGAAGGGTATATAGGAATTTTGGACGTTTTTTTGAAATTTTTGTTTTATAATTTTCAGTACAAGAACTTATAAAAATTTCTTGCCGTGAAACTTACAAAAAATTCGACTTCGGATATCTTCGGGAATTGCTAGAGAGAGAAAGTGGTCAAAAGACGTAGTGTCTTTCTCTAAAGGATTAAGTCCGTGCGTATCCCCACGGACAGATTGTGATCTTTTTTTTTTTTTTTTTTTTTCGTCACCAACGACTGAAATTCTCTTTTTCATCAATTCTCATTTTTCAATTTGTTATAAACAATGTCATCGAAACTTAAAAAAAACAACGTTTCTACAATATAGGTATCAAAAGATTGCAAATTTTCTGAATAGGAAAAATAACTCATCATGTAGAGAACTTTTTTACAAATTTGTTAACTAATTTATTATAAATAATGACGAAAACTTTTTTAAAAAAAGTCCTCTACACGATAAGTTATTTTTCCGATTCAGAAAATTTGCAATCTTTTCATACCTATATTGTACGAACGATTTTTTTTAATTTGTTAATTAATTTTTTATAAACAAAAAAAAACTTTTAAAAAAGAAGTGTGTGTGTCAGCTCCGACCACGATCGGAGTTTACTCCTCCAGATCGACTGTCTAAATAGACCTAAAAAAGGCTTAAGTACTAGTCTAAGAAAAAGACTAATACCATATCAAATGGTAAATAAACGAATCAATGAAGATACCTAAATAATGTCTTTTTATTCTATTTTAGACTAGTCGAGAAGTTGATTTCCTGCAAAAAATAGTTACAGGTCTCTTAAAAATATGCTTGATGGCTCGAATGATTCGGAATGGCGTCTAGAGAAAGACGTTTTTTGGATTTTAGGTGGAAAAATAAAATTACAA
Organism: Microplitis mediator; assembly: GCF_029852145.1. Classification (NCBI taxonomy): domain Eukaryota; kingdom Metazoa; phylum Arthropoda; class Insecta; order Hymenoptera; family Braconidae; genus Microplitis; species Microplitis mediator. The sequence goes on along the minus strand of NC_079978.1, from coordinate 16,647,589 downwards.
TTGTTATTAACAAAAAACCGTTAGAAAAATTAGCCGTCCAGTTTTTTGGCAAAATCTCAAAAAGTATAAGTGATAGCTCAAATATGAAAAAAGTTTCGGAAAGAGCAGAAAATTTTAGTAAAAAAGTTCTTAACTCCCCGAATTGTAGCTCCAATGTTTATAATTTTAATTTAACATTGAAAATCGGCTATTGCGCGGCAGTTTCGACATGCACGCGCCGCCACTCTAGGGAGTGTAATTTTTAAATAATTTTTTCATGCAATTAAATATCAATAAAAAAATTTGAAAACGTTCTGGTGTCATCTAAACACTTCAAAAAATATGATTCCACGGTAATAAAAGTTGTATCATCATTTTTCAAAAAGTTATTCAATTGTTAATCAACATTTTTTTTACGGGTTTATGTTGTCATAAAAGGCGTCTAAAACTTTAAATAATTTATCTATAAATTTGTTGGTTCTTGGAGCCCTTTTTGTAAACATACTCAACGAGATGGGTATAAAAGCTTATAAAATATTTTTATTTCATTAATTATTAATTTTTGAAGTAACAAAAAAATTAAAAATTTTAATAATGTATGTTAAATCATTTTTTTTTTTTTCAATTTTAAGATATTACTTATTTCATATTCTTGTTAGGCATTATATGATTACTTTTCAAATTTTTTCTTTCCATTCGTGTAGAAATTTTTTATAAACAAATGGATTAATAAAGTATTTTTGAAAATTTTTTTTTCACCATATTGTTAACGTAAAGAAATGGTGATTTAAAAAAAAAATTTTTCTTAAAAACAATATATTATTGTTTATAATCGTTTTTTTTCATATTTTGATTATTTGAATAAATAATGAAGGAATCGTTTTTTTTTAATCATAATTTGCATTTATAAATATAATGGCAAAAAAAAAATTTTTTTTGTCGACAATTAATTCATTTACTTGTTGAACAATTTGTTATAAACAATTTTGTTATTTATTTTTATATTTTTCTAGAACATAAAAAATTACCAAACCAGTAACCTGCAACAACATGGCAAAAAAATGTTTTTTCTATTTTTAAAAAAACATCTGGATTTTAGAGTACGACAAAGTCCAAGCACTGACTCAATTTGTCAACAAACAAATTGCTGTAACTTTGCAACTATTGTAGATACAGTTTTCGACCTTTAAGTCGTTTTTATACAGTATGAGTTAAGCTTTCTTAAAAATTTTAAACCTAACGTTTATCTGTTATAGTTCTCTGACAACACGCATTTATTTATAAAAATTATAAATGCGTTTTTAAGAAAAATAATTTTTTTTTTAATTTTTATTTCCTTACGCTAACAATATGGTGAAAAAAAATTTTTCAAAAATATTTAATTAATTTATTTGTTTATAAAAAGATTATAAAGTTTATAAAACGGCATGAAAAAATTTGAAAAGTAATCATATAATACCTAACAAGAATATGAAATCTGGTGTAGCTTAAAATAAAAAAAAAACACTTGAGAATACAAAATAATAATGCTCACTGTACGTATCATTTGAGTTTTTTTTTTCAAATTTGTTAAGTAATTTCTTTACAAACAATGATAAACTTTTTTTAAAAAAGTTCTTTACAGAACAAGGTATTTTTCCGATTCAGTAAATTTGCAATCTTTTGATACCTATATTGTAAGAACGTTTTTTTTTTAAATTTGATGACATTGTTTACAACAAAATGAGAAATGAGAATTGATGAAAAAGAGAAATTCAGTAGTTGGAGACGAAAAAAACAAAAAAAAAGATCACAATCTATCCGTGGGGATACGCACGGACTTACTCCTTTGGAGAAAGACACTACGTCTTTTGCCCACTTTAATTCTCTAGCGATTCCCGAAGATATCTGAAGTTGAATTTCTTCTAAGTCCCGCAGCAAGAAATTTTTATAAGTTCTTGTACTGAAAATTATAAAGCAAAAATTTCGAAAAAACGACCAAAATTCCTATATACCATTCGATTCAGAATTTCGCGAGATGAATTTCTGTCGTATAAAAAAAAGTATTTTTTTTTTTTAATTGTTGATAAATTTCGAAAAATTTCAAAACGCGTTTTTTTATGAAAAAAAAATTTTTTTATTTGTCATTACTCGTAATTGTTTGGGTAATGGTTCAAACAAAATTATCCATTTGGTCATTTTATTTATTTTTTATTTTTTCTATTTAATTTTTTTTAATACTGCCCTTAAAATTACCGTGCAACTATCAGTCGCTAAGATATCAATAATAGAAGACAAAAGTATCCTTTTTCATTTGAAGGCTGATATCTTAGCAACAAATCGTCGTACAGATACAACCAAAGAAGATAATTGTAGCTGAATAAATTTCCTAAGTAACCTATGCATTCGTTTGCTTGAAAAAAAAATTTACCGGGCCCGTAGACCCAAAAAACAAAACCAAAAAATTAAGAAAATTTTTTTCTCAAGCTATTTTTTGTGATTACGCTTCTCAAAGCCAAAAAAGTGTGTATAGAAAAAAAAGGAATCATTGACACAAAAAATCTTTACTCGCCTAAAAAAAATTTTTACTTACCCCAAGAAATTTTTTGCATTGTCAATTGAAAACAAAAATTTATTTAGAACTAGAAAAAATTATTCGGTGCAAGGAATTATTTCTTAACCAAAAAAATCTTTTCTCGCCCCAAGACAATTCTTGTATCTCATTGATGATGCATAAAATTTCTTGGTGCAAATTAAAATTTTTTGCCGCAAAAAATAATTTTTTTCTGAGTATTTTATAAATTTAGTAGTGATATTTGGGCAGTCACGTAGTAACTGCAGGTTGTTCGTCGTTGTTATTGTTTTTTTTTTATTATTAAAAGCTACATAACAATATGTTTTAAAAATTTTTTACTTTAATTGTTACAAACAAATGCATTGTTAATAAGATTAAAAAAAAAAATTTTAGGAATCTTATTTTTGATAAAGATAATGATTTGAAAGAAAAAACTCGTTTTGTATAACAAATTTTTAATTGCTGTAAAATGCACTTTTGAGGTTTAATAACGAACAAAATGAATTCTGAATGACGTCTCTACGACGAATAGTTGCTGAGATAAAAATTATTAAAGCGCGAAAAACGAAAAAGCGCGTCATTTTGTCCGCGCGCGGATAAACAAAAGAGTGTAATTTGGCAGTAAATCGATATTTTAACAAGTTTTTTTTATATACTCTTAGTAAATCTTATATCAATCATAAAAAAGTTTGGTAACTTCCAAAAAAATATTTTCAAATTATAAATTTTAAAAAAGTAGAAATCACTTTTTGTTAAATAAACATAAGAGAAAATAAAAAATAAATAGAATAACCTAATTGATAATTTTGTTTGAACCATAACCCAAAAAATTACGAGTAATGACAGATAGAAAAAAAATTGGTTTTCATAAAGAAACGCGTTTTGAAATTTTTCGAAATTTATCGACAATTAAAAAAAAAAAAAAAAATTTTGTGATACGACAGAAATTCATCTCGCGAAATTCGGAATTGAATTTTCCTTTCTAATTTTCAGTATGAGGACTTGAAAAAATTTCTTGCTGCGGGACTTGGAAAAAATTCGACTTCGGATATCTTTGGGAATTGTTAGACAGAGAAAGTGGGCATAAGACGAAGTGTCTCCCTGTAAGGGATTACGACCGTGCGTATCCCCGCGGACAAATTCCAATGTTTTTTTCTTTTTTTTTGTTTATAAAAAATTAATTAACAAATTAAAAAAAATCGTTCGTACAATATAGGTATGAAAAGATGGCAAATTTTCTGAATCGGAAAAATAACTTATCGTGTAGAGGACTTTTTTTAAAAAAGTTTTCGTCATTATTTATAATAAATTAGTTAACAAATTTGTAAAAAAGTTCTCTACACGATGAGTTATTTTTCCGATTCAGAAAATTTGCAATCTTTTGATACCTATATCGTAGAAACGTTGTTTTTTTTAAGTTTCGATGACATTGTTTATAACAAATTGAGAAATGAGAATTGATGAAAAAGAGAATTTCAGTCGTTGGTGACGAAAAAAAAAAAAAAAAAAAGATCACAATCTGTCCGTGGGGATACGCACGGACTTAATCCTTTAGAGAAAGACACTACGTCTTTTGACCACTTTCTCTCTCTAGCAATTCCCGAAGATATCCGAAGTCGAATTTTTTCTAAGTTCCACGGCAAGAAATTTTTATAAGTTCTTGTACTGAAAATTATAAAACAAAAATTTCAAAAAAACGTCCAAAATTCCTATATACCATTCGATTCAGAATTTCGCGAGATGAATTTCTGTCGTATCAAAAAAAAGTATATAAATTTTTTTTTAATTGTTGATACGTTTCGAAAACTTTTCAAGTCGTGTTTTTTTATGAAAAAAAAAATTTTTTTAACTGTACTGACCCGTAATTGTTTGGGTAATGGTTCAAAGAAAGTTATCTATTAGCTCATTTTATTTATTTTTCATTTTTTCTATTTTTTATTTAACAAAAAGTGATTTTCACTTTTTTTAAATTTAAAATTCGAAAAAATTATTTTGGAAGTTACCAATTTTTTTTATGGTTGATATATTATTTACTAAGGGAATAAAAAAAAAATTTGTAAAATCATCGATTTGTGGCCGAGTTACACTCTTTTGTTTATCCGGGCGCGGACAAAATGACGCGCTTTTTCGGCTTTCGCGCTTTAATAATTTTTATCACAGCAACTATTCGTCGTAGAGACTTCGTTCAGAATTCATTTTGTTCGTTATTAAATCTAAAAAACAATGTTACTAGTTTGTCCCGATAACTTCTCAATAGTTTATGAAATATTTCATTTTACATCTAATTTTCGTATAAAAAAAAAATGATCACCCTCCAAATTTATGTCAACTTTTTTCCTTATTTTTTTTTTTAGTATTTTCCAAAAAAAAATATGTATATCCGTTTACGAAATGCACTATTCGTTTATAAAAAATAGTCGTGCAGGGTTTTCTGTAGATAACTTTTTTTTCGTTATTAATATTAAATTAATTAAAATTTCAAAACGTTCCAAATTTTTCTACCTCAGCATTCCTTTAAGCTGAATTTACCATATTTTATTTTTCTATGAAATCCAAAAGAAAAGAGAGTCAAAAAAGTAGTTTGAAAACAAATCAATAATGCCAAATATTATAAAATTCAAAGAGTTCTAAGAAATTGAGAATTAATTATATCGACTCATGTACGGTTGTATGAATTTTTCTGGTGACATATATTAAAATATGATATTACTAGTAGCACCATCTAGTGGGACTACATTTCATGGAGTTGAATGATTCAATGGTATGAGTGGCAGTATTATTCAGACAGTTTTGTTCAAGAGTTTAAATCACTGAGGTTTTGTTCAAGAGTAGGCCTCAAGAGTTTTTGAATTGTATATAGTGTGAACAGCGTAGATGCTAGGTATAGTATTCATGAATAGAGCGGTGTCTTCGAAGCTTTGGTCAGTTCACTCATATAGTTAAGTATTTAAGTTTGTGGATTTTAGGATCAGAGCCCAGGTAGTTTTCTAGCTATACATTATACTCAATTCGGTTCTATAGTTCGTCTGGCGCCTACAGTATAATTCAGTTCAAAGTCGTTGCTAACATAGAGCCAACTATTTAGTTCAATGAATAAAAATGAATTTGAGTAAAACTTTTGTTCAGCACCCCTGAATTTTAAGGAACAATATAGGGGGGGCCGGGGCACGAAGGCCCCCTTAAGCCGGTTTTTTCTTCTTGTGGCTTGACCATCAAATTCGTTTATATTCCGTCTATTTCGAAAAAATCAGTCGAAATTTTGCAAAAAATCGAAAACAAAAATTTTTTTTCTCTGGGACACAAAGGCCCCTTCCCCAAAAAATTATAAAAAAAATTTTGTTTTTTTTTCCGTCAAGTTATGACCTCTCTAATGTTTTTCTCACATTTTAGGCCAATATGTGATGTGTGGGGTAAAATGGACCACTCAAAAAAAAAAAAATTGTAACGAAAAAATTAACTTGACCGAAAATAAAAAAAAAACAATTTTTTCGTTACAACTTTTTTTTTTCAAGTGGTTTATTTTTCCCTACATATCACATATTGACTTAAAATGTGATAAATAAGGCGAAGGATTTTGTTTTTTTTAAAAGGGAGAGATAAAAGATGGGAGGAGCTGAATTTCTGATTGGTTGAATTTTTATAGATTTGTATTTGCTTATTTGAATGGACTCAAAAGAGCGATGAAACACAAATAAGTTTAACCAATGCAAAACAAATATATTAGTCACATAACCATGTATATTTGTAATCTTGATGTGGAACTTTATTGGTTGAAATTCTAAAATATGTACCCAACTATATTTTGAATGAATTTAAACTAAGGGTATTATTTTGCAAATATTTTAGATGATATTACTTTATCCGTCGGATTACAAAATTTTTGTTTAATTGAAACATGATTTGCACGCTGGACAGCTTCTATTCATTCAAAATATAGTTGACTGCATATTTAAGAGTTTCAACCAACAAAATTCCACATCAAGATTACAAATATACATGGGTATGTGACTAGTACATTAATTTTGCATTGATTAAACTTATTTTTGTCCCATCGCTCTTTTCACTCCATTCAAATAAACAAATACAAATCTATAAAAATTCAACCAATCAGAAATTTAGCTCCTCCCATCTTTTATCTCTCCCTTTTAAAAAAACCAAATTCTTGGCCTTAGTTATAAATTACTGGGTCTTGAGCCAACGCCTTTACCGGAATACCTTCAGCGGGATAGAAGATTATCTGAAGTGGACTCTCAAAGGCAAGCGATGGATCTTCCAGTACCAGTGTTTCAAGATGCGAATTTTAATGTAAAGGTTGAATTTTTATTCGCTCCTGATTCATCGCTGGGTGATTCTTGTTTTGATCACAAATTTACTGGCTTATTCGGAGAATCAATTCAAAACGAATAAGAAAAAGACAAAATTTTAAATAGATTTTGATGCTTCTGAATAATTTGGAATCACCCTTCGTATGGGTCATTAACATGACCAACCATTTTGTATCGTTTTTCTTAGTCAGGAATTATTCTTGTGCCCTTTGTTGGTGCTTAAATAATGTTCACCACTGATTGTTTTACAAAATATTGAGAAATAAATGTGTGTCAAATCAGACAATAATTAAAAAAATTTTTAAATTAATTCTTTATCTGTAATTATAGAAATTTGTTATAGTAATAATGTAAATACAATTTTAAGTAGCAACTGTAACGGTTAATAATGTAATTTTAGTTAAATAAATCTTCAAAATATTATTTACTTGTTATTTTGAATTCTCGCTTTATTTAAAAATTAATGGTTGCCCGCATGAAAAAACTTCATATGTGAAAACATATGTAATAGAGTATATCATAAAGGTAAAAGGGCGCATAAATTTTTTTTTTCATCGCCAATTGATTAGTAAACATTTTCTATGCTTGAAAATCAAACATTGTTTTCCCAAAGCTAAAAGGGCGTATGTCTTTAATTATGCACCCTTTCAGCTTTAGGAATTTGAAAACTTTGTGACCAAAAACTAAAAAGGCGTATAAATTTTTTTCTGAAAAATTTACTAAAAAGCTTATCTGAAGTCTAAAAATAAAAAAAAAAAAATGCTGCAGTCAAAAAGGTGCATTCTAACATCTGTCCTTTTAATATCAAAATTGAAAATATGCTTAGAAAAATCACAAGGTACGCGTGAATGTATTAATATTTTTTGTTATGGAATTAATTATTACAGTTTATAAAATCATTTTGAAATTCTTATACCAACCAGTGTGAAAAAAAAAATGTTCGAAAAATATACGAAAAATGTTCGAAGCTCGAACATCGAAACGTGACACAATTTTGCATATTTTTCGAACATTCAATGATTTGAGTTTTTCGTTCAAAAAATTTTTTATGAAATATTATTTGTATTTTTTTTTCGGACATGTAGTTTTTCAAATTTTTGAATTCTTTCAATCTAGATAAGTAAGAAAATTTTTATAATTTTTAATTTCTGAGATTTTGAAAGTTTCACTTAAAAATCTTACTAAAATTTTTGAACAAACTTTGAGCATTTTTCGCATATTTTTTAAACAGATTTCGCATATAAAAGTACTGGTTTTTGAGTCAATTTTTTCTCAAAACACTAAGGAAACTTTTCGAACAAATTTCGTACATGAAATTTCTATGATTTTGTGTCTATTTTTCCTCAAAATACTATGGAAACTTCATGTACGATATATGTTCGTAGAATAATCGAAAAGTTTCCTTAGTATTTCGAGAAAAAATAGACTCGAATTCCAAGAAACTTTATGTAAGAAATGTGTTCGAAAAATATTCGAAATTTGTTCGAAAAGTTCCCTTAGTGTTTTGAAAAAATATAGACTCAAAATCAGAGAAATTTCATGTACGAAATCTGTTCGCAATTCATTCGAAAAGTTTCCTTAGTGTTTTGAGAAAAAATTAACTTAAAACCGAGTACTTTTATATGCGAAATCTGTTTGAAAAATATGCGAAAAATGTTCGAAAAGTTTCTTTAGTATCTTGAGAAAAAATAGACTCGAAATCCAAGAAATTTCATGTACGAAATGTGTTCGAAAAATATGCGAAAAATGTTTGAAGTTTGAAAATTTCGTTTTCTTTGTTGACCAGTTCAGGTATACTACTGTTTATAATTTTTGCTCCGCCTATATTAAATACAGAATATCTTTGAAATATCCTAGGAAGGTCCTGTAGCAAATTTCATAATTTTCCGAGCATGCTACCGGTCACTAGACTGAAAAAACTTTGAAAATTTTGTTTTTTTTTGTTAACCTGTTCAGGTAAACTATTGTTTATAATTTTTGCTCCGCGGATATTAAATGCAGGATATCTTTGTGTTACCTAAAAGAGTTCATGTGTCTTGAGTTCTGTCATAATTCGATCAAATTCATGTATATTTCGCCGAAACTTTGAAACAAAAAATTTTATTCTCTGGGCAAGAAGGCCCCTTTCCAAAAAATGATAAATTTGTGGCGGTCACGTAAATAATTAATTAGTTAATAATTATTGATTGTAGTTTTTTCTTAATATTTTATTTTCTAAAATCATTTATATTTTAAAGCAGTAAAAAATAGTCTAACATAAGTACATGTAATATTTTTTAGCATTTATTTTATAGTAACAGTAGACGTAGGAAATATTGTTGTAAAGTATTTTTAGTTTTTATTAAGAAATCTATTTAGGTAGGATTCAGTTGTAAACATTTTGTAAATATTGTAACCCCGAGTTTTTTCCCTCCGACCCATGGGTTTTTCCCAAACCCATGGGTTTTTCCCTAGCAGCTTGTCTACCTTTCCTTTTTACTGTGTTTCTATTTTTTATGTCTTACTATATTTTTTACTATAGTTTGATATGAAATTTACCCTGATAGTCACCTCAATGGAGGGTAGAGGTAAGGAGCACTCTCTCATATGGGGCTTCACTCTCAAAAGTGTCCACGAAAAGCTGGAAACGTATAGTTCTGAAACCAACTACAAAGGCGCTGATGCGAAGAATGGTTAGATGGGAACGTGGCGATTATTGATGAAGTGAAGTATGCCACAGGTCAATAGTAGAGTACAGAAGTAGTTGTACTGAATAGAGTAGTTGATAAAAGTAATATAAATGAATATTCAATTGATAATATAGTCAAGTGAAAATTCTAAATATTTTTAAGAACAATTTAAATTATTTTTTAAATTAATTTTTTTTGCGTTTGAGGTAGTGCATTACTCTCAACATGTCAATTTAAGTCTTAAATTATATATAAACAATAGACTGATTTAAAAAAATCAACTATTTTTTTTTATCAAGGACACAGACTCCGAAGTTTCAATAGGGTAAAAGAAGTCACCAGTTAAAATTTGAGCCCTTAACATTAATATTAAGTACTCGCTGATTGTGATTTTTTATTTCCCATTTGAATAACATGGGAAAAAAATTTTTTAAGTTCGGAATTGTATACCTCGATAATGGCTTATTGTACAAATAAGCCCAGGATATATTTTACTAGAAAATTTAATGTTCTATAAAAAAGGACTCTTATGATTTTTTGATAAATCCATCTGTTTAAAAGTTATTTGAGATTGAAGTCAAATTTATAGTAAATATCAAGATCTTTTTCCTTTTCCATCGAAACTACCAGACTTATTACAAAATGTTAGAAAATCTTTATTGTAGACAATTTAATTTCCTACAAATTATCTTAGATAAAATTTTTTAAAATTCTGCATTGTTTTCTAGTTATTATCATTTTAATATCAAGATCTTCCAATTGATCCGAATACTATATTTTTTTTAAGATATTGATATTAAAATGGTAATAACTATAAAACAATGCGGAATTTAAAAAAATTTTGTCAGAGATAATTTGTAGGAAATAAAATTGTCTACAAAAAAGATCTTCTAACATTTTGTGATCAGTCTGATAGTTTCGCTGCTCTGTTGAAATGAATCAGTGAAAAGTGCTGCAAATCTTATACAAAGCGATACTTAGATTAACAAATAACTTTTAAGTTAATAGGTTAAAAGCTTGTCATTATTCTTTTACATAATTATTATTTTTTCTTTAAGTTTATTTAAGCTATATTATTTGTTTCGTTTCATATGCTTCTTATACGTTATATCATTGTTCAAAATTTATAACAATGTTTCGAAATAAATTTATGTACTCGATTGTAATTTTAATTATTCCTAGCAATCAAACTCTCCGCAAAAAAATTTTTTTTTCTGATTTATTAGTTTTTATACATTGTATTTGAGTTCTTTTTACTGAAAAGAGTATTAAAATTTTAAATATCATTGTTATATATTGAATCAACGACAGAAATAATATTATTTTCTTGATATTCTAAAATTTGATATTATAATTTTTTGAAAGTCGCGCGCTTGCGAACCGGATTTACATCTTTCTTCGTTTAATTCTGTCCTACTCTAACAGTTTTAGGCGCTTTCTTTTAAATTAAGTCATTCTCTTAAGCAGCGCCACCATAAATTTCTCTGATTTTATGGACACTTTTAATATACAGAGAGAGTGCTCCTTACCTCTACCCTCTATACTTAAATTATAACTCGATTTCTAATAGTGTAGATTAAAATCATTCTCAATCAACACGACAAAAAAAAGACAAATCCTACCAAAAACAGATTCTCTGTATAAAATCGCGCCAAGTACACGTTTAAAATTTTTTACAATTAAGACAAGATTCTTTTTACAAAAAAATGAATCAAATCGAAAAAATACCAAGTACCTAATATAATTCGAAATCATGGAAAACATTTTCATAGAATTGAACAAAAAATTGAAAAAAAAAAATTTCAATGTACTTGGTGTGCCTATAAACTGGAAAAAAAGAATATCATTCAATTTAATTGGAAAATAATTTATATGCGAAATCAATTCTAAAAATTTTGCTTGAATAAATTTAGTAACGCACACCAAGTACATTGAAATTTTTTTTTTTTTCAATTTTTTGTTCAATTCTATGAAAATGTTTTCCATGATTTCGAATTATATTAGGTACTTAGTATTTTTTCGATTTGATTCATTTTTTAAAAAAAAAAATCTTGTCTTAATTGTAAAAAATTTTAAACGTGTACTTGGCGCGATTTTATACAGAGAATCTGTTTTTGGTAGGATTGCTCATTCAGAAAAAAAATAAAAAAATAATAATTTTAAAACCCTACCCCCCCCCCCCCCTTTTAAACATTTCGAATATCAACTCATAATACATAATACAATGCTTTATTATTGTTGAAAAAAAATGTGACCGTAATGAAGAAGAAATATTAATGTTATGTCTGAAAATTTGAACATATTCTTTTATTAATTCTCTTCCAAATATTATTTTAAAATTATTTTAAACGAACATATTTGTTTGCCAGTCGGTTAAAAGTACTTCAAAAGCAATTAAAGGGGATAAGTTAAAACCTGTTCAAGGTTGGAGTGCAGCCGACACGCTATGAGGCTGCATGCAACCGGGCCTTAGCAAATAGTAATAGAAATATTGCACGACTCATGATGCGAAGCATCAGAGTGTGCTTTACGATCGAAAAATTTGTTTTACCTCACTTCGGCAACTATTTTAAGTATATTAAGCGTGAGTCACTCTTTGGCGATAGAAGTTTCTTTCGGAAAATAAAACCAAACCAGATATTTCCAACTTTTACTGAACGCCATATGAAAAATAAAATTTACTTACTATAATTTGGAATATTCAGTTCAAGTAACAAATACAAAAATTATAAAACTAAAATTTTAACACGACCATTTTAAATGTTAAAATAACAAATTTAAATGGCAAAAGAAACATAAAAAGTACAGAGTTTAAATCTGAACTTGCATATATATCCATTACTAGAATCATAATTATACCAAAATATTTAAATCAAATTTTAAACCAAGTATAACAGATTTGAACATGCAGGTAAAAATATTATTTTTGAGGATTGTTAAAATAGAATATGTTGTAAGCAGTGACAATCCTCATAGCCCAGGCTCGTAGTTTCAGGTACTTGGGACTCATATCTCTGACGTCAGAGTGACGTCAATCGCACCCCCATAGACCAGCTGGAATAGTGGGGCTAGAGAACAACGAAGATATATGTACGCAGTTACGGCACGACCCCCACTACTCTCATCAGGTAGAGTCACATCTTATACACCCGCAAACTTATACCTAAGTTAGATTAGTGTTAGTATGTGGAAGATTCTCGAGTAAGTGGTCACAATTTTAAAATAAAGTTAAAACTTAGCGTAGGCTGTTAGCCACCTAATAATAATGTTTTAATCAGCTTCAAATTAGTGTAGGCTGGTAGCCACCTAATAATAATAAGTTAAAATCAGGTTCAAATTAGTGTAGGCTGGTAGCCACTTAATACGTGTGAAATAAAATAAAAAAAATTCATTTAAGTTGAAAAAATGCGGTAGTTAATGTACAAGTTGAATCTAAAAAAAAAAACAAAATAACATCAAGAAAGCAACAAAGCTCATGCAAGACACAAGTAAGTCAATCTCTCTCTATATATATAGGGTAACTAGTCCGGTCTGTGACCACTCACCAGTGAACGACCGGTATGCAGAAGAATGATCATAATTATTTTAAAATTAAATTAAAAGTTATTATTTACTTGTAAATGTAATCTAACATGTCTTCATTATTATTAAATCACAACGAATTGAAGTGATCTATAAAATTATCATTGAAAATAACTAAAATTATATAGAGGATTGAAGAGTTATTAAAGAAATATTGAATTTGAACATAAACGTTTGAAAAAAAACATTTTTAAAAACGATGTTTCAATAGTAGTAATTGATTTTTTTATAAAACAGTAAATTTATAATCATTTATATAAGTATATCCCAGCAAACGGGATCGCATTGAATCGCATTCAGTTTTCTATCCGATTCAATCCTGTTTTTGCAATGGCCGTCTTGTCAATCCGAATCAATGCGATTCAATGCGACACGTTGATATAGGCTAAGTAGGAAATTTTTTTTACCGATTAACTCAAAATTCTAGATTACCGATAGCCGAAGTTGAAAAATTTCAATACGATTATAATATGACTCAAAAATAATTGAGAGAAAAAAAATTATTTTAATACAGAGTGTAAATAGAAAACATCTAGTAAAATTATAGCTTTTGCAATCATTTTGATGATATCATATTTTTTTAGTAAAATAATTTACTAAGCACGAAAAATTGAATGACTGTGAAAGTAATTAAGTTTAAAGGCATGCATTTATTTATTTAAAAACTACAAACTATTGAACTTTGTTAAAATATAAATATTAAGGGAGATAACCACTGTGAGGATCGAAAAAATAGATGATTTTCGAAAATTTTTTTGACTGGAATAATAAAGGAATTCGGGGATCGGGTTTTTTTCTTGTTTTATAATGTATACATTGAAGATAATTCTCCTAAATTTTCATCAAAAAATAATATGTTGTTACAAAGTTATAAGCATTTTTGTGGAGCAACAAAAAAATTTTCCCCACCACGTCGAAATCTCTAACCCAAAAACGGATTATCAGAAACAAAAAAACCAAACGGCGTTGTAATGTGTATGCATGTGGTTATCGTTCCACGTAGGGGATTTTGAAAATTTAGATTTGAAAAATAATGGCGACATATTAAAAATTTTTTCGTTTTTTTTTTTCTCATTTTTTTGGATTCAAACAGCCCTAAAAAATCTTAAAAATCAAAATTTTCAAAATTCACGTGCAACTTTAGCTACTGAATAGACGAATACGGCATAAAAAAAAGTTGCGAATCGGTTCATATTTATGCAAATTACAGATGCCACCAGTTCAAAAAGAGTAGTTTCGAGAAAAACGCGTTTAAAGTTTTTAGTCGATGCAACGGTCAGTTGACGCACTGTCACAAAAATGACTATAACTTGGAAAATATTCGGAATTTTCATATAAAACTCTAGATACATATTTTTGAATATAGACACTAGACTGATTCAAAAAAATCGACTAATTTTTAACTTCCCGCTAAGAAAATTGTAAATTTTCAAAAATTCGGGAAGTTATTGGTTTCGGTCCGATTTTTTTTTTCTGCATTATATCGAAAATATTGTTGGAAATGACGAAAAAAAAACTGTGAAAGTTTGAGCTCTTAATATTAATATTAACAACTGCCGCATCGCAATTTTCTATTTCCCGTTTAAATAACATGGGAAAATTTATTTTTCAAGCTTTGGAATTTTGTAGCTCTCGGTGGGACCAATACTTTCAAATGTTCGAGACATATTCTTGCAGGAAATTTGACGCTCTACAAAAAAGGTCTCTTATAATTTTTCGATATTTTTATTTCTTCAAAAGTTATTCAAAGTTTAAGTTATATTGAAGATAAATTTCTACATTTTTTAAATTTTTTGACGCAACCATTAACTTTATCCGAAAATTTTAGAGGACATTTTTTGCAGAGCCTTTTATTTCCTACAACTTATCTCAGAGAAAATGTTTGATATTTCTCACAAGTCGTAAGTTATTCGCAATTAATTGAAAATTTAATATAATTAATTTTAAGCAACAAAATTTAGATTATTTAAGAATATACACTTTGATTTAATAAAAAAAAAAAAAATTTTTTTTTTTGAAATCTCACAGTGGCTATCCCTCTTAAAAATGTCAGATAGACAAATAGGCTAGTCGAGAAGTGAGTTTTCTGCGAAAAATCGTTAAGACACTCTTAAAAATATGGCGGTTGGTGCATTGGATTCAGAATTTAATTCTGGGAAATGGGTGGTTTTTTATTTATCCGCCATTACAAATTTCATTTGTTACAAACAAAAAACGAAGAGACAAAAATGGAGTCTCCGTTTTGTAGCTATAACTTCAAAAATATTAAAGATATCTGAAATTTAAAAAAAAGATTCTAAAAGAGGAGAAAATTTTAGTAAAATAAGTCTTGACTCCCCGAGTTGTAGCTCCATTATTTATTATTTTAATTAAACGTTGAAAGTTGGGCTCCGCGCGGCCGTTTCGGTGCCTAGGCGTCGCCGCAAAGCAAAGTATGCAACACAAAATAATTTTTTTATAACATTCAATATTAATTTAAAAATCTGAATAAATTATAGTGTCATCTAGACACTTGAAGGAATATAGCCCCGCAAAAGAATAATTTTTTAGCTAGATTTTTGATTACGTTATTTAATTGTTAATTAACAAATTTTTCGGAGACTTGAGTTTTGTGTTGCATACTTTGCATTGCGGCGTTAAATTAAAATTATAAATAATGGAGCTACAACTCGGGGAGTCGAGGCTTACTTAACTAAAATTTTCTCATCTTTTAGAATCTTTTTTTAAATTTCAGATATCTTTAATATTTTTTAAGTTATAGCTACAAAACGGAGACTCCCTTTTTGTCTCTTCGTTTTTTAGGTAGATTTTTTTAAAAATCTAGGTATTGTATTTGTCCTCATGGTCGATTTTTCAAGGAATTTTGTCACAACCGATCATAATTAGTTGAGTAGAGTCCGAAAATACCATTCGTTGAAAAATTTATATATGTATGTATATATATTAGGGTGGTCCGTTTGGAACGACTATTTTTTTTTTTTCGCTCCCACTGAAAAATATTGTTGTAGACATTGAAAAAAAAATTCTCTGAAAGTTTTAGCTCTTAATTTTAATTCTAAGTACTTTACATTTGATTTTGAAATTGTCTCATTTAAAATACATGGGAAAGTTGGGATTTTTTTTTTAATTCTCTATAACTCAGCCGCATTTTAAGTTATCGGGTCGCCGTTTGCGGCATTTTTTAGGTAATTTGATACTCTTCAAAAGTCTCCTTAATAGTTTTACTCGGACTCTAATTGTTTTTTCTGTATTGGTAATGAAAATAATTTTTTTAATAATAATTTGGGTTTTTAGTTGATATTAACTAAATAACGAAATTTACAGAAAAAGTGCAGATAACGATTTTTTAGGAAATTTTATTCGCTACAAAAAAGGTCCTCTTAGTTAAGTAGCTTAAGTTCTCCGTTCACGTGATATAGGGATTTTAGTAATTTTGTAAATAAAATATTTGTCAAAAATTTTTCCGAAGTTCATCAATTTGACCCCTTCTGATTTTAATGACTGGATTAAATTAATGAAAGGAAAATTATTTACTGATTTAAAATTGAAATGAAATAGCATTTGGTGGAATTTTTTGACAAATATTTTATTTACAAAAATACTGAAATCTCTATATCACGTGAACGAAGAACTTGAGCCACTTAACTAAAAGGACCTTTTTTGTAGCGAATAAAATTTCCTAAAGAATCGTTATCTGCACTTTTTCTTCAAATTTCGTTATTTAGTTAATATCAACTAAAAACCCGAATTATTATTAAAAAAATTATTTTCAGAACCAATACAGAAAAAACAATTAGAGTCCGAGTAAAACTATTAAGGAGACTTTTGAAGAGTATCAAATTACCTAAAAAATGCCGCAAACGGCGACTCGATAACTTAAAATGCGGCTGAGTTATAGAGAATTAAAAAAAAAATCCCAACTTTCCTATGTATTTTAAATGGGAAAATTTCAAAATCAAATGTAAAGTACTTAGAATTAAAATTAAGAGCTAAAACTTTCAGAGAATTTTTTTTTCAATGTCTACAACAATATTTTTCAGTGGGGGCGAAAAAAAAAAAAATAGTCGTTCCAAACGGACCACCCTAATATATATATATATATATATATATATATATATATATATATATATATATATATATATATATATATATATATATATATGCAATAGAACCAAGTTTTGAGAACACGATTGCGCCTAGAGTCCTTATCGGATCTTAATGAAATTTTTCACACTTATTCTACTTGCGATTATCACGGTCAAGTTCGAAGATGGGCTAAATCGTTCGATTAGTTTAGAAGATATGGCTGTTTCAAATTTCCACGATTTTTCAAAAAAAAAAATTTTTATCCACTTTCAAGTTCATTTAACTTTAAAACTACAACTCATAGATAATTTCCGTAAAAAGGATTTGAAAGCTTGACTAATAAGCTTTAATTTATGACCTAAAAGTTTATATTTTGACCATTTCTTCCAATAATTTGATAGCCTTGAAAATTTTAATGGAACTAAGAAATGTTGAAAATATGGTTTTCATTCCACATAACTTATGCTTGTCCCATTATAATCCAGTTTTGTCAGTTGTATTATATTGTGCACAAAATAATCTGTAAATTTCACAGCTATTTTATATTTTAAAAGTATTTCTTTTATTATTTATGATGTATCAAATGTACCTCCACGACCTATGATTATCACTGGTCTTGTCATTATGATAGCGCCCATAGTTCTTATCAGATCTTGATAAAATTTTTTTTTCTTATGTTATAGGTAATTATCTTGATCAAGTTCAAAGATGGGCTAAAGTGGTAGATTAGTTTAGAAGTTGTGGATGTTTGAAATTTCCTCGATTATTTTAAAAAATTAGTTTTTAATCACTATTAAAGTTCATATAACTTTAAAACTAAAACTCATAGAAAATTTCTATAGAAGTTATCTGAAAGCTTGTCTAATAATCTTTAATTTATAACCTTAAGCTTTATGTTTTGACTATTTCTTCCAATAATTTGATAGCCTTGAAATTTTTAATGAAATCTAAAAATGTTGGGAATATGGTTTCTTATTCCACATAACTTAAGCATTTCCCATCATAATTCAATTTCGTCAGTTGTATTTTATTGTGAAGAAAATAACCTGTAAATTTCACAGCTATTTTATATTTTAAAAGGATTTCTTTTATCACTTATGTTGTTTCAAACGTACCTGTGCGTCCTATAATTATAACTGGTCTTGCCATCGTAATAGCGATTACAATTATGATCATATTAAGTAAATTTTCTATATACTTTGTTTACGTGAAGGTTAGTTTGGTACATTACCTATATAATGTTTTGTCAAATCAACTATCTGAAGTTCTGTATCGGAAATAGTCGTTGTCTTTTTTTTACCCTCACTCTTAGAAAACAAGCCTAATTTCATATCATGACTATACACTAACATGAATCACAAGATATGTATGTATGAAACTTTTTATATAGATTAATTGGAAAATCTACCTTCCATTTCGGCTGCCGAATGGCCTTTTTGTTTATAACAAATGAAATTTTTAATGGCGGATAAATTAAAAAATTCCCATTTCTCAGCATTAAATTCTGAATCCAATGCACCAATCGCCATATTTTTAAGAGTGTTTTTACAATTTTTCGCAGAAAACTCACTTCTCGACTACACTAGATGACAGTTCCAGAAAAATTGTCAAGGTCTTACTTTCACGTTCGACTGTCAACAAATTTTAACGGCTTGCAGGCAAAATCCCCACATCACATTCTGACCGGTATATATTTCGCCCAAATAAGTTTCCATGAAGCAACAAAATGCCCAAATCACAAATAGCCAAAGTGACAAAATGTTGAAATCACAAAATGCAAATGTTTCAATACGTTGGAATAAAAACACGCCCAAGTAACAATTCGACCAATTGAAAAAAGGTCAAAGTTAAAAAATCCTGAAATTATGCATACATCGCAGAATTCACGATTCGTCCAAGTGACAATTCGTCAAAATTATAAAATGCCCAGAAATAAAAAGGGAGGATAACCTCAGTCAATAATCTAGAATTCTACAGTACAATTAGTATGATCATAACAGTAACCAGATAATAAATAAAAAAAATCAGCAGTAAATTTAAAAACAAGATAATTGTATATCATAATAATAAATAGTACTTTTTGGAATTGAACAAGAAGTAAATTTATTATCTTTTATATTTAATAAAAAATAAATAAATTAAAACTAATTATAGTAATTTAAATAAAAATAATTATTAAACGAACAAAAAAAAATTTTTTTTGAAATTTGAAACGAATTACTTAAAGTAATTACCAACTCCAAATAAGACATTAATATAGAATATAAATATAATTACAACTTGACTAATTTCTATACATTATTTTTACGTACATGTAAATTTTCAAGTCATAAATATATCGTTAAAATTATTTTTTTATTTTTCGTAAATCAATCAATTTTAAAAAATATTAATTTTAAAGATAACTACACTTATCCAAAAAATTAAAGGAACAAAATAATTTTATAAATTTTTTAGTGATTTTTGGAAGGCTGTATTTTCGTGAAAAATAATCGTATCGAATAAACAAAAAAAAGCAAATTGAAGCTTGAAATGTCTAGTTTGAAGATATTCCAGCAAAATATTTTTTCGAGCCAGGGTTTTTGCGGAATTATAAGAAACAGGTCAAGACAAAATTTTTGTAAATTTTTTGGTTTTGTTTTTAAGGTCTACGGGGCCGGGAAAATTTTTTCAAAAAAACGAATTCATGACTCTTAGGAAATTTATTCAGCTACAATCTGCATTTTTTTGGTTCTCTGTACGTCAATTTTCTGCTGAGATATCAGCTTTCAAATGAAAAAGGATCCTTTTGTCTTTGATTATTGATATCTCAGCAAATAATGACCGCACAGTAATTTAAAGGGCAGTTTAGGAAACTTAAATAAATGCCCTACAAGCTCCATTTTCGATTTTTCCCAAAAAAAATTTTTTTTCATCCGTGATATCCATTCGAATAATCCTTAAAAAATGGCCATTTTCTGGTTTTTTAGTCGACTCATCGCTACTCTGCAAATATTGATAAAAAAAATAATGTTGCCAGGTAATTTTACAGCTTAATGTATCCTTAAAAACTCTGGAAATTTTCAGATTGATCCATTGAACCGTTTGTCTGGTCCGATTGCTCAAAGTTGTGCAAAACAATTAAAGGAACAAGTTTTGTTCCGTAAATTGTCTAATCGTTATCAAAATGAAAAAATCAATTTTTTCGGATTTTCTTTCATTTTTGTGTTAGTTATTCAGTAAATTTGAGGTAAAGAGAAAAAAAAAATTTTTTTCCGAAAAACGAAAAAAAAAAAAAAAAAAAAACTGAATAAAACGTTAAAAAAAAAAGTAAAAAAATTCTTGTTTTATCTCGTTTTTCGGAAAAATTTTTTTTTTTCTCTTCACCTTACATTTACTGAATAACCAACACAAAAATGAAAGGAAATCCGAAAAAATTGATTTTTTTATTTTGATAACGATTAGACAATTTAAGGAACAAAACTTGTTCTTTTAATTGTTTTGCAAAACTTTGAGCAATCGGACCAGACAAACGGTTCAATGGATCAATCTGAAAATTTCCAGAGTTTTTGAAGATACATTTAGCTGTAAAATTACCTGGCAACATTATTTTTTTTATTAATATTTGCAGAGTAGCGATGAGTCGACTAAAAAACCAGAAAATGGCCATTTATTAAGGATTATTCAAATGGATATCACAGATGAAAAAAAATTTTTTTTGGAAAAAATCGAAAATGGAGCTTGTAGGGCATTTATTTAAGTTTCTTAAACTGCCCTTTAAATTACTGTGCAGTCTTTATTTGCTGAAATATCAATAATCAAAGACAAAAGGATCCTTTTTCATTTGAAGGCTGATATCTCAGCAGAAAATTGACGTACAGAGAAACAAAAAAATGCAGATTGTAGCTGAATAAATTTCCTAAGCGAGTCATGAATTGGTTTTTTTAAAAAAATTTTCCCGGCCCCGTAGACCTTAAAAACAAAACCAAAAAATTAAGAAAAATTTTGTCTCGACCTTTTTCTTATGATCCCGCAAAAACCGTGGCTCGAAAAAATATTTTGCTGGAATATCTTCGAATTAGAGATTTCAAACTTCAATTTGCTCTTTTGTTTCTTCGATACGATCATTTTTCACGAAAATACAGCCTTCCAAAAATCAATAACAAATTTATAAAATTTTTTTGTTCCTTTAATTTTTTGGATAAGTGTAGTTATCTTTAAAATTAATATTTTTTAAAATTGATTGATTTACGAAAAATAAAAAAATAATTTTAACGATATATTTATGACTTGAAAATTTACATGTACGTAAAAATAATGTATAGAAATTAGTCAAGTTGTAATTATATTTATATTCTATATCAATGTCTTATTTTAACTTGGTAATTACTTTAAGTAATTCGATTCAAATTTCAAAGAAAATTTTTTTTTGTTTTTTTAATAATTATTTTTATTTAAATTACTATAATTAGTTTTAATTTATTTGTTTTTTATTAAATATAAAAGATAATAAATTTACTTGTTGTTCAATTCCAAAAAGTACTATTTATTATTATGATATACAATTATCTTGTTTTTAAATTTACCGCTGATTTTTTTTATTTATTATCTGGTTACTGTTATGATAATACTAGGTTTACTGTAGAATTCTAGATTATTGACTGAAGTTATCCTCCCTTTTATTTCTGGGCATTTTATAATTTTGACGCACTGTCACTTGGACGAATCGTGAATTCTGCCATGTATGATTTCAGGATTTTTTAACTTTGACATTTTTTCAATTGGTCGAATTGTTACTTTTGTGATTTGGGCATTTTGTTGCTTCACGGAAACGTATTGAGGCGAAATATACACTGGTCAGAATGTGATGGGGGGATTTTCCCTGCAAGCCGTATACTTCTGTATGTTGTAGTATGAACTAATAATATCAACTATCATTTTCATTGTCTTGCATTGAATGAACTGGCCCCTGGTTAGTCTCTTTCTTTTTAAAACACGTGTCCATTGATTGCAATTATTTATGAATCAATAAATTTGTAATCGTGCTTTTGTAGTAATAAATTAATAACTAATCGTGTTCGTAAATAATTCATCTCGAATTATTTATAGATAATTTTTTAAAATTAATTTTAAACTTTACTCCAACTAGTCGGATCAAGAGAATTTCTTATTGGATTACGAGCGGAATTTGATTGTAATTAATATGCGCTAGTGTTTATTTATGAAGAGCTAAAATTTATGAGGTATCTGTGATAAAATACAAGTTAAATTAAACTGTAATTCGAAGAATATTATTTCTGAAACGCCAGACTTTAAAATCATATCAAACAATTAGTTGGTGCATTCATTGTTATAAATTATCGGGTACTGTCAGTTGGAGACATTCTCGAATTTATCAGCTAACTGGGCTGATCATTGAATTTATAATTAAACAATTTTAAAAACGACGTTGGATCTGACCTGAGTAAATACATAATTATTTAAATAATTATATTTTATTTAAATGTTAATTTTTTTTTAATGATTTTAATTCTAAATGTTTTAATTGGAGGTATTTAATAATCGATTTGATGTTTCAGACTTGAAAATGACAATCAAAAAAATTAGTGGCATTGGTGGTGGGTATGTAGGTGGTCCAACATGTAGTGTAATAGCACTGAAGTGTCCGGATATCCGTGTGACGGTTGTTGATAAGAGTAATGAGAAGATAGCTCAGTGGAACTCAGAGAAACTGCGGATTCATGAGCCGGGTTTGGATGAAGTGCTCAAGAAATGCCGAGGAAAGAATTTATTTTTCTCTACGGACATTGAAGCTGCGATACAGGAGGCTGATTTAATTTTTATTTCTGTAATTACACCGACCAAGACATTTGGAAATGGTAAAGGACGTGCCGCTGATTTAACGTACGTTGAAAACACAGCGAGAATGATTGCTGAGGTGGCAACTGATGATAAAATTGTCGTTGAAAAGAGCACGGTGCCTGTTAGAGCTGCTGAAAGTATCATGAATATTTTACGAGCTAATCATAAACCAGGCGTTTCTTATCAGGTATTGCTTATTGTTTTGTTTAGTTTATTGTTAATAAAAATAATAATTGTTAAACTTATCATTAATTTGTTTGTTGTCGTTGTAGATTTTTTCAAATCCTGAGTTTTTAGCTGAAGGAACAGCAATTGATAATTTAGTGAATCCAGATCGTGTTTTAATTGGAGGTGAAGATTTTCCGAAGGGACGCGAAGCTATCGAAAAGCTCTGTAATATGTACGATCACTGGATTCCACGTGAAAAAATCTTTACCACCAACACGTGGAGTTCCGAACTGTCTAAGCTAGCGGCTAATGCATTTTTGGCTCAGCGAATATCCAGTATCAATTCGCTGTCGGCAGTATGTGAAGCTACTGGAGCTGATGTATCTGAAGTCGCAAGAGCCGTTGGTTTGGACTCGCGACTTGGTTCAAAATTCCTTCAAGCCTCAGTGGGTTTCGGTGGCTCTTGCTTCCGAAAAGATCTACTCAATCTTGTATACATATGCGAGTATCTCAATTTACCAGAAGTCGCTGCTTATTGGCAACAAGTAATTGATATGAATGAGTACCAGAAGTCTAGATTCTCGAACAAGATCATTGAGAGTCTTTTCAATACTGTCACAGATAAACATATCGCGATGCTAGGATTCGCATTTAAAAAAAATACTGGAGACACCAGAGAAAGTCCTGCTATCGCTGTGGCCAAAAATCTACTTGACGAAGGGGCCGTTCTTCATATTTACGATCCCAAGGTATTCCATTTACGTAATTTATAATTATTAAAAATTCCAACAACTTTAGAATAGAAAAGATATATCTTAATAAATTTTGTTTTTATGGTTCCACAGGTAGAAGAAACTCAAATAATTGATAATTTATCAGCTGTAGATATCGATGACGTTACAAATCGCATTAATATTTTTGACAATGCGTACAGTGCTACCAAGAACACTCATGCCATTGTCGTATGTACAGAGTGGGATGAATTTATTGTAAGTACACCTCATCAAGTGTACAAAAACGTATTCTTCTATTGTCTAACATTTGTTTATTTCCAGGAACTGGATTTCGAACGTATCTATGCAGAAATGACCAAACCGGTGTACATATTCGATGGTCGTAAAATTCTAGACCATGAAAAATTACAAAAGATTGGTTTCAATGTCCAAACGATTGGTAAACGTGTATCGCGGATCGCCACTTCTAGGACTTGGGGCAGCCCCACACAGATGTGAATTTTTTATAACTAATAATAATTTCAAGTATTAATCGCATTTAAATGCAGTATTCATTGGTAAACCACTGATGACGTAAGTCATTGAAAAGCAATATTTAATGCAATTTTGCAGCAGTATTTTGAATTTTGATGTATATTTTTGTTATTTGTATCAGTATGTTAGTCTTTAATCAACTAATCACTATGATTGTAATTAAACATTTGTAATATTTTTATAATATAAATTAATTGATTGGTATTGAATAAACAATCAAATATTTTATTTTTAATTCACATATTGTTTTTATTTAAATTTCATTAGAGCGGCGTTTCATATTACCACCGGAATCACTGGTGCCAAAATTCGAAATATAAAACATTTTCTTTCTTTGAACTAAACGAATTTTCAGGCTTTCAGGCAAAATCCCCACATCACATTCTGACCAGTGTATATTTTGCCTCAATAAGTTTCCATGAAGCAACAAAATGCCCAAATCACAAATAGCCAAAGTGACAAAATGTTGAAATCCCCCAAGTAATGATTCGACCAATTGAAAAAATGTCAAAGTTAAAAAATCCTGAAATCATACATCGCAGAATTCACGATTCGTCCAAGCGACAATTCGTCAAAATTATAAAATGCCCAGAAAAAAAAGGGAGGATAACCTCAGTCAATAATCTAGAATTCTACAGTACAATGAGTATTATCATAACAGTAACCAGATAATAGATTAAAAAAAATCAGCGGTTAGTGTAAATACAAGATAATTGTATATCATAATAATGAATAGTTTTTTTTGGAATTAAACAAGAAGTAAATTTATTATCTTTTATATTTAATAAAAAATAAATAAATTAAAACTGATTATAGTTATTTAAGTAAAAATAATCATTAAAAAAACAAAAAAAAATTTTCTTTGAAATTAGAAACGAATTACTTAAAGTAATTACCAACTCCAAATAAGACATTAATATAGAATATACATATAATTACAACTTGACTAATTTCTATACATTATTTTCACGTACATGTAAATTTTCAAGTCATAAATATATCGTTAAAATTATTTTTTTATTGTTCGTAAATCAATCAATTCTCAAAAATATTAATTCTAAAGATAACTTCACTTATCCAAAAAATTAAAGGAACAAAATAATTTCATAAATTTTTTAGAGATTTTTGGAAGGCTGTATTTCCGTAACAAATAATCGTATCGAAAAAACAAAAAAAAGAAAATTGAAGCTTGAAATCTCTAGTTTGAAGATATTCCAGCAAAATATTTATTCGAGCCACGGTTTTTGCGGAATTATAAGAAACAGGTCGAGACAAAATTTTTGTAAATTTTATGGTTTTGTTTTTAAGGTCTACGGGGAAAATTTTTTCCGAAAAACGAAAAAAAAAAAAAAATAAATAAAACTCAATAAAATGTGAAAAAAAAATTTTTAAAAATCTTGTTTTTCGGAAAAATTTTTTTTTTTTCTCTGTACCTCACATTTACTGAATAACTAACACAAAAATGAAAGGAAATCCGAAAAAAATTGATTTTTTCATTTAGATAACCATTAGACAATTTAAGGAACAAAACTTGTTCCTTTAATTGTTTTGCAAAACTTTGAGCAATCGGACCAGACAAACGGTTCAATGGATCAATCTGAAAATTTTCAGAGTTTTTAAGGGTACATTAAGCTGTAAAATTACCTGGCAACATTATTTTTTGTTATCAATATTTGGAGAGTAGCGATGAATCGACTAAAAAACCAGAAAATGGCCATTTTTTAAGGATTATTCAAATGGATATCACAGATGAAAAAAATTTTTTTTTGGAAAAAATCGAAAATGGAGCTTGTAGGGCATTTATTTTAGTTTCTTAAACTGCCCTTTAAATTACTGTGCGGTCTTTATTTGCTGAAATATCAATAATCAAAGACAAAAGGGTCCTTTTTCATTTGAAGGCTGATATCTCAGCAGAAAATTGACGTACAGAGAAACAAAAAAATGCAGATTGTAGCTGAATAAATTTCCTAAGAGTCATGAATTCGTTTTTTTTAAAAAATTTTTCCCGGCCCCGTAGACCTTAAAAACAAAACCAAAAAATTTACAAAAATTTTGTCTCGACCTGTTTCTTATAATTCCGCAAAAACCGTGGCTCGAAAAAATATTTTGCTGGAATATCTTCAAACTAGACATTTCAAGCTTCAATTTGCTTTTTTTTGTTTTTTCGATAGGATTTTTTTTCACGAAAATACAGCCTTCCAAAAATCAATAAAAAATTTATAAAATTATTTCGTTCCTTTAATTTTTTGGATACGTGTAGTTATCTTTAAAATTAATATTTTTTAAAATTAATTGATTTACGAAAAATAAAAAAATAATTTTAACGATATATTTATGACTTGAAAATTTACATGTACGTAAAAATAATGTATAGAAATTAGTCAAGTTGTAATTATATTTATATTCTATATTAATGTCTTATTTTGACTTGGTAATTTCTTTAAGTAATTCGTTTCAAATTTCGAAGAAAATTTTTTTTTGTTTTTTCGATAATTATTTTTATTTTAATTACTATAATTAGTTTTAATTTATTTATTTTTTATTAAATATAAAAGATAATAAATTTACTTCTTGATCAATTCCAAAAAGTACTATTTATCATTATGATATACAATTCTCTTGTTTTTAAATTTACCGCTGATTTTTTTTATCTATTATCTGGTTACTGTTATGATAATACTAATTTTACTGTAGAATTCTAGATTATTGACTGAAGTTATCCTCCCTTTTTTTTCTGGGCATTTTATAATTTTGACGAATTGTCACTTGGACGAATCGTGAATTCTGCGATGTATGCATGATTTCAGGATTTTTTAACTTTGACATTTTTTCAATTGGTCGAATTGTTACTTGGGCGTGTTTTTATTCCAACGTATTGAAACATTTGCATTTTGTGATTTCAACATTTTGTCACTTTGGCTATTTGTGATTTGGGCATTTTGTTGCTTCATGGAAACTTATTTAGCCGAAATTATGGAGACTATATACTCCACAACTATATACTCAAACTAATAAATTTATTAGATTGCATTGAGCAAGAGATTCGGCAAGTGACGCAGAGTAATAAAATTAATAAGGATACATTATTTCAAAGTTGTTATACCGTTCTTGATAGCAAAGAAGCGATACAGGTAGTTGGATGCCAAAAACATCAAAAAGAATTCACTAAATCGATAATCGATTATTTCTTTATAATCCGCATGCATTTCATTGCGAAACGATTCAATACCGAAAATAGAGTGTCAAGTAATGAATCGAGAAAGTATCGCAAGATGGCAAAGATGCAATAGATCATAAGATAATCGCTGTATGTAATATATATGTATATATGTATAAAATTCACATGTTAAAAAAAAACAATATATTTATATATCACTGTTATCAATAAAGTTTTCAATTATTATAAAGGCAGAACATAATTTTTTTTTTTTCCTTAATGTAGTTTAAACAAAAATTCGAAAAAACTGCGATGTTAAATTAATTAAGTTTAATTTAATCAATAATTTGGGATTATTTCAACAAGTGAGCCTGAAAAAAAATTAATAAACCATCAAACTTGTTATTCAACCAAAATACGATTAAGAATACTTTTTCTCTATTAGTTCACATGGAAAAAAGACAAATAAACTAATATTAAAATATATCTTGTGAATTATATGTGAAAGTTATTTCGAAAAAGTTCACAAGGCTTCTGCTGAGGGCACCACTTTCAAAGGTTTAGATATTTACTCCTTATGATGAAATTTTACCTCTCTCTCTCTTTTAAATATTTTTCTAAATAAAAGCAAACGTGAGAGACATCTTCAGGCCACTGGACGAATAAGCGACAATGACCGTTTCTGTCTCGGATTCGAGCTACCAGAGCCATACGAGTTCGGTCTCCTGTATATAGTCTCCATAGGCGAAATGTACACTGGTCAGAATGTGATGTGAGGATTTTGCCTGCAAGCCGTAAATTCCTGGGCCACAGAGTGATGCGCTCTAGGCGGCCATTCTAAAAATACGTTTCCCGCGGAGAAGTTTTATTAAATAAAGTGAGAAATTTAAATTAATTATGAAAATTCGTTTAGTTCAAAGAAAGAAAATGTTTTATATTTCGAATTTTGGCGCCAGTGATTCCGGTGGTGATATGAAACGCCGCTCTTATGAAATTCAAATAAAAAAAATATGTGAATTAAAAATAAAATATTTGATTGTTTATTCAATACTAATTAATAAATTTATATTATAAAAATATTACAAATGTTTAATTACAATAATAGTGATTAGTTGATCAAAGACTAACATACTGATAAAAATAACAAAAATATACATCAAAATTCAAAATACTGCTGCTAAATTGCATTAAATATTGCTTTTTAATGACTTGCGTCATCAGTAGTTTAACAATGAATACTGCATTTAAATTCAATTAATACTTGAAATTATTATTAGTTATAAATAATTCACATCTGTGTGAGGCTGCCCCAAGTCCTAGAAATGGCGATCCGCGACACACGTTTACCAATCGTTTGGACATTCAAACCAATCTTTTGTAATTTTTCATGGTCTAGAATTTTACGACCATCGAATATATACGCCGGCTTGGTCATTTCTGCATAGATACGTTCGAAATCCAATTCCTGGAAATAAATGAATGTTAGACAATAGAAGAATACGTTTTTGTACACTTGATGAGGTGTACTTACAATAAATTCATCCCACTCTGTACATACGACAATGGCATGAGTGTTCTTGGTAGCACTGTACGCATTGTCAAAAATATTAATGCGATTTGTAACGTCATCGACATCTACAGCTGATAAATTATCAATTATTTGAGTTTCTTCTACCTGTGGAACCATAAAAACAAAATTTATTAAGATATATCTTTTCTATTCTAAAGTTGTTGGAATTTTTAATAATTATAAATTACGTAAATGGAATACCTTGGGATCGTAAATATGAAGAACGGCCCCTTCGTCAAGTAGATTTTTGGCCACAGCGATAGCAGGACTTTCTCTGGTGTCTCCAGTATTTTTTTTAAATGCGAATCCTAGCATCGCGATATGTTTATCTGTGACAGTATTGAAAAGACTCTCAATGATCTTGTTTGAGAATCTAGACTTCTGGTACTCATTCATATCAATCACTTGTTGCCAATAAGCATCGACTTCTGGTAAATTGAGATACTCGCATATGTATACAAGATTGAGTAGATCTTTTCGGAAGCAAGAGCCACCGAAACCCACTGAGGCTTGAAGGAATTTTGAACCAAGTCGCGAGTCCAAACCAACGGCTCTTGCGACTTCAGATACATCAGCTCCAGTAGCTTCACATACTGCCGACAGCGAATTGATACTGGATATTCGCTGAGCCAAAATTGCATTAGCCGCTAGCTTAGACAGTTCGGAACTCCACGTGTTGGTGGTGAAGATTTTTTCACGTGGAATCCAGTGCTCGTACATATTACAGAGCTTTTCGATAGCTTCGCGTCCCTTCGGAGAATCTTCACCTCCAATTAAAACACGATCTGGATTCACTAAATTATCAATTGCTGTTCCTTCAGCTAGAAACTCAGGATTTGAATAAATCTACAACGACAACAAAGAAATTAATGATAAGTTTAACAATTATTATTTTTATTAACAATAAACTAAACAAAACAATAAGCAATACCTGATGAGAAACGCCTGGTTTATGATTAGCTCGTAAAATATTCATGATACTTTCAGCAGCTCTAACAGGCACCGTGCTCTTTTCAACGACAATTTTATCATCAGTTGCCACCTCAGCAATCATTCTCGCTGTGTTTTCAACGTACGTTAAATCAGCGGCACGGCCTTTACCATTTCCAAATGTCTTGGTCGGTGTATTTACAGAAATAAAAATTAAATCAACCTCCTGTATCGCAGCTTCAATGTCCGTAGAGAATAATGAATTCTTTCCTCGGCATTTCTTGACCACTTCATCCAAACCCGGCTCATAAATCGGCAGTTTCTAAGAGTTCCACTTAGTTATCTTCTCATTACTCTTATCAACAACCGTCACACGGATATCCGGACGCTTCAGTGCTATTACACTACGTGTTGGACCACCTACATACCCACCACCAATGCCACTAATTTTTTTGATTGTCATTTTCAAGTCTGAAACATCAAATCGATTATTAAATACCTCCAATTAAAACATTTAGAATTAAAATCATTAAAAAAAAATTAACATTTAAATAAAATATAATTATTTAAATAATTATGTATTTACTCAGGTCAGATCCGACGTCGTTTTTAAAATTGTTTAATTATAAATTCAATGATCAGCCCAGTTAGCTAAAAAATTCGAGAATGTCTCCAACTGACAGTACCCAATAATTTATAACAATGAATGCACCAACTAATTGGTTCAAAGTCTGGCGTTTCAGAAATAATATTCTTCGAATTACAGTTTAATTTAACTTGTATTTTATCACAGATACCTCATAAATTTCAGCTCTTCATAAATAAACACTAGCGCATATTAATTACAATCAAGTTCCGCTCGCAATCCAATAAGAAATTCTCTTGATCCGACTAGTTGGAGTAAAGTTAAAATTAATTTAAAAAAATTATATACAAATAATTCGAGATGAATTATTTACGAACACGATTAGTTATTAATTTATTACTGCAAAAGCACGATTACAAATTTATTGATTCATAAATAATTGCAATTAATGGATACGTGTTTTAAAAAGAAAGAGACTAACCAGGGGCCAGTTCATTCAATGCAAGACAATGAAAATGATAGTTGATATTAATAGTTCATACTACAACATACAGAAGTATACGGCTTGCAGGGAAAATCCCCCCATCACATTCTGACCAGTGTATATTTCGCCTAAATACGTTTCCATGAAGCAACAAAATGCCCAAATCACAAAAGTAACAATTCGACCAATTGAAAAAATGTCAAAGTTAAAAAATCCTGAAATCATACATGGCAGAATTCACGATTCGTCCAAGTGACAGTTCGTCAAAATTATAAAATGCCCATAAATAAAAGGGAGGATAACTTCAGTCAATAATATAGAATTCTACAGTAAAATGAGTATTATCATAACAGTAACCAGATAATAGATAAAAAAAATCAGCGGTAAATTTAAAAACAAGATAATTGTATATCATAATAATAAATAGTACTTTTTGAAATTGAACAACAAGTAAATTTATTATCTTTTATATTTAATAAAAAATAAATAAATTAAAACTAATTATAGTAATTTAAATATAAATAATTATTGGAAAAACAAAAAAAAATTTTCTTCGAAATTTGAAACGAATTACTTAAAGAAATTACCAAGTCAAAATAATTTCAAACCAAGACAAAAGACATCAATATAGAATATAAATATAATTACAACTTGACTAATTTCTATACATTATTTTTACGTACATGTAAATTTTCAAGTCATAAATATATCGTTAAAATTATTTTTTTATTTTTCGTAAATCAATCAATTTTCAAAAATATTAATTTTAAAGATAACTACACTTATCCAAAAAATTAAAGGAACAAAATAAATTTATAAATTTTTTAGTGATTTTTGGAAGGCTGTATTTTCGTGAAAAATGATCGTATCGAAAAAACAAAGCAAAGCAAATTGAAGCTTGAAATGTCTAGTTTGAAGATATTCCAGCAAAATATTTTTTCGAGCCACGGTTTTTGCGGAATTATAAGAAACAGGTCGAGACAAAATTTTTGTAAATTTTTTGGTTTTGTTTTTAAGGTCTACGGGGCCGGGAAAATTTTTTCAAGAAAACGAATTCATGACTCTTAGGAAATTTATTCAGCTACAATCTGCATTTTTTTGGTTCTCTGTACGTCAATTTTCTGCTGAGATATCAGCCTTCAAATGAAAAAGGATCCTTTTGTCTTTGATTATTGATATCTCAGCAAATATTGACCGCACAGTAATTTAAAGGGCAGTTGAGGAAACTTAAATAAAGTCCCTACAAGCTCCATTTTCGATTTTTTCCAAAAAAAAATTTTTTTCATCCGTGATATCCATTCGAATAATCCTTAAAAAATGGCCATTTTCTGGTTTTTTAGTAGACTCATCGCTACTCTGCAAATATAGATAAAAAAAATAATGTTGCCAGGTAATTTTACAGCTTAATGTATCCTCAAAAACTCTGGGAATTTTCAGATTGATCCATTGAACCGTTTGTCTGGTCCGATTGCTCAAAGTTGTGCAAAACAATTAAAGGAACAAGTTTTGTTCCGTAAATTGTCTAATCGTTATCAAAATGAAAAAATCAATTTTTTTCGGATTTTCTTTCATTTTTGTGTTAGTTATTCAGTAAATTTGAGGTAAAGAGAAAAAAAAATTTTTTTCCGAAAAACGAAAAAAAAAAAAAAAAAAAAGGCCATTCGGCAGCCGAAATGGAAGTAGATTTCTCATTGTTTAATTTTTTTCACTGTTCAAATAAAAGTTAATAATGAAATAAAATTTTTTTTTACATTTTGTTAAAAATTCTCGAGATAATAAAACAAAAAAAATCCAAAAATTATAAGTATAATGCCAAAAATTGAAGCTAACTAAATGATTTTCAGAAGAATTTTTGATGATAGTACACTATATGTTTTGATTTGACGTTATTTAAAGATACGTATGCATATATTCAAACTATCGGACCAATGGTATTCCGGACCCTATTCGAAAAATTATGATAGATTATGGTTTTAATGCTCGAGAATTCTACCATAAGGACAAAGGCGATAATTGGCTTTCAATAAAATCTACTAATAAAATATTCTAAAATTAAAAATTGATGGCGATACATCAAAGTGTCATACTTGGAATTAGTACTAATATTTGAAATAAATAGCCTATTAGAATATCAAACGACGAGTAGATATAGAGAATATTATCATCATAACTAATGTTAATCTTGTTATTGATATATCATATCATTTATACACTGTCGATAAAACAAAATTGTATATACCCACTGAATTGAGATGTATGGATTTAATAAGTGTCACACTGCGATAATATGAATTTAAGTAGCTTCATGAATGTACTGAGAAGTAGGAGAACTAATGCAATAGCAAAATTTCATTGAATGAATGGTAAAATAAGTGATTTCAGTGGTCTAGGCATATATATAGGTATGGAAATTAAAGCTTATTCGAAGACGTTTCCGATGAATTCGATATAAAGTCGATAAGTTATCACATTCAAAAGATATTGAAGGAAGAATAAGTAAAAATATATGAGTTTTGGACATTTTGAAAATTTAGAAATGCTATAACTTCTAAACTAATCGATCGATTGAGCTCATTTTCAAACTTGAACAAGGTAGTCACCCACAAAATACGTATACTAAGTTTCAAGGTTATCGGTGTGAAATTGTGGCTATAATCAAAGTGAAAACCCGCATAAAATTAGTTTTTATAATATTTTGTAAATGTTCAAAACCATTTATCTACTAGAAAAAATGGTCAAATTAATGAGCTGTATAGTCAAAATTGTAGGCAATCGGACGAGCTTTCACATAGAACAAACGAAAATAAGCTATCTCTTTCCGTTTAGAAGTTACATCCAGTTAAAGCAGCAAACAAATTTTTTTTGAAAATTTTGCAAAATTTCAATTAACCATAACTTCTAAACTTATTGGCCGAATTGGCTCATCTTCGAACTCATCCAAGGTAATCGTCCATAGAATAAGTATACTGTTTCATTAAGATCGGTGTAGAATTCCGGACGCTATCGTTGGAGAACGGCGCGTTATATTATATATATATATATATATATATATATATATATATATATATATATATATATATATATATATATATATATAATACATATATAAACTTTTGAACTGAATGTATTTCCTGACTCACCTCGTCGAGCTGAGTTTAGAGGTAGCAAAATTTTTCAAAAATTCCATCATGAGGACAAATACAATAGTTAGATTTTCATGAAATCTACTAATAAAACTGAATAAAACGTAAAAAAATTCTTGTTTTATCTCGTTTTTTAGAAAAAATTTTTTTTTTTCTCTTCACCTTACATTTACTGAATAACCAACACAAAAATGAAAGGAAATCCGAAAAAATTGATTTTTTTATTTTGATAACGATTAGACAATTTAAGGAACAAAACTTGTTCTTTTAATTGTTTTGCAAAACTTTGAGCAATCGGACCAGACAAACGGTTCAATGGATCAATCTGAAAGTTTCCAGAGTTTTTGGAGATACATTTAGCTGTAAAATTACCTGGCAACATTATTTTTTTTATTAATATTTGCAGAGTAGCGATGAGTCGACTAAAAAACCAGATAATGGCCATTTATTAAGGATTTTTCAAATGGATATCACGGATAAAAAAAAATTTGTTTTGGAAAAAATCGAAAATGGAGCTTGTAGGGACTTTATTTAAGTTTCTTAAACTGCCCTTTTAATTACTGTGCGGCCATTATTTGCTGAGATATCAATAATCAAAGACAAAAGGATCCTTTTTCATTTGAAGGCTGATATCTCAGCAGCAAATTGATTTACAGAGAAAAAAAAATGCAGATTGTAGCTGAATAAATTTCCTAAGCGAGTCATGAATTGGTTTTTTTAAAAAAATTTTCCCGGCCCCGTAGACCTTAAAAACAAAACCAAAAAATTAAGAAAAATTTTGTCTCGACCTTTTTCTTATGATCCCGCAAAAACCGTGGCTCGAAAAAATATTTTGCTGGAATATCTTCGAATTAGAGATTTCAAGCTTCAATTTGCTCTTTTGTTTCTTCGATACGATCATTTTTCATGAAAATACAGCCTTCCAAAAATCAATAACAAATTTATAAAATTTTTTTGTTCCTTTAATTTTTTGGATAAGTGTAGTTATCTTTAAAATTAATATTTTTTGAAATTGATTGATTTACGAAAAATAAAAAAATAATTTTAACGATATATTTATGACTTGAAAATTTACATGTACGTAAAAATAATGAATAGAAATTAGTCAAGTTGTAATTATATTTATATTCTATATCAATGTCTTATTTGAACTTGGTAATTACTTTAAGTAATTCGTTTCAAATTTCAAAGAAATTTTTTTTTGTTTTTTTAATAATTATTTTTATTTAAATTACTATAATTAGTTTTAATTTATTTGTTTTTTATTAAATATAAAAGATAATAAATTTACTTGTTGTTCAATTCCAAAAACTACTATTTATTATTATGACATACAATTATCTTGTTTTTAAATTTACCGCTGATTTTTTTTATCTATTATCTGGTTACGATTATGATAATACTCATTTTACTGTAGAATTCTAGATTATTGACTGAAGTTATCCTTCCTTTTTTTTCTAGGCATTTTATAATTTTGACGAACTGTCACTTGGACGAATCGTGAATTCTGCCATGCATGATTTCAGGATTTTTTAACTTTGACATTTTTTCAATTGGTCGAATTGTTACTTGGGCGTGTTTTTATTCCAACGTATTGAAACATTTGCATTTTTGTGATTTCAACATTTTGTCACTTTGGCTATTTGTGATTTGGGCATTTTGTTGCTTCATGGAAACTTATTTAGGCGAAATATACACTGGTCAGAATGTGATGTGGGGATTTTACCTGCAAGCCTAGAATTCTAGATTATTGACTGAAGTTATCCTCCCTTTTATTTCTGGGCATTTTATAATTTTGACGAACTGTCACTTGGACGAATCGTGAATTCTGCCATGTATGATTTCAGGATTTTTTAACTTTGACATTTTTTCAATTGGTCGAATTGTTACTTTTGTGATTTGGGCATTTTGTTGCTTCATGGAAACGTATTTAGGCGAAATATAGACTGGTCAGAATGTGATGTGGGGATTTTCCCTGCAAGCCGTATACTTCTGTATGTTGTAGTATGAACTATAAATATCAACTATCATTTTCATTGTCTTGCATTGAATGAACTGGCCCCTGGTTAGTCTCTTTCTTCCCGGGAAAAAATGATTTTGTCTGATCAGACATGATCATATATAATTAGTTATATATGGTCAGATCCAAAAATTGGCCAGATCTAATCATATATGATTATATATAAATAGATATGGTCAGATCTGATCATACATGATTATGTATAGGTAAGTATATATGGTCAGATCCAATCATTGACCAATAATCTATTGCTTATCAAATATAATAATATTAAATTGATAATGCAACTTGTAAGGGTCGGTAATTATTTATGTAAAACACCAAACAATATAAAAAAAGTTTGGTAATAAATTGCTATGACTTTTGACAACTTACATTAAAACAATTAATAATAATAATAATAATAATAATAACAATAATAATAATAATAATAATAATAATAATAATAATAATAATAGTTATAATTTGTGAAAAATATATTGAAACTATTAATAAATCTTTTGTTAATGAACCTTTGATTATTTTAATTAAGCTTTTTATAAATAAATTTAAACAAATATCTATAAATAACAAACTACAGGCTCTCATACAAACGTCAGGTCTGACCAGATCTAATTATATGTAGATCTATATATGATCAGATATAAACTTGTACCGCAGTTATGTCTTAGTCAGATTTGACTATATATGATTAGACATAGGCATATACAGTTATATATGGTCAGGTCTGATTATATATGGACCTATATGAGATTAGACATGGACTTATAATCAATTATGACTGATCAGATCTGATTATATATAATATCTTATGTATGATTAGACATGGGCATATACAGTTATATATGGTCAGGTCTGATTATATATGGACTTAGAATCAATTATGTCTGATCAGACCTGATTATATATAATATCTCATATATGATTAGACATGGGCATATACAGTTATATATGATCAGGTCTGATTATATATAGACCTATATATGATTAGACATGAACGTATGTTACTCATGTCCGATCAGATCTAACTATATCTATATCTATATACATACTCATACAGGTCCATATATAATCATGTATGATTATATATAATCCTATATCTGTTCATGCATAACTATATATAATCGCATATATAATCATATATGATTATATATAATCTGATGTATAATTATATATGATCATGTCTGATCAGACAAAATCATTTTTTCCCGGGTTTTTAAAACACGTGTCCATTAATTGCAATTATTTATGAATCAATAAATTTGTAATCGTGCTTTTGCAGTAACAAATTAATAACTAATCGTGTTCGTAAATAATTCATCTCGAATTATTTATATATAATTTTTTTAAATTAATTTTAACTTTACTCCAACTAGTCGGATTAAGAGCATTTCTTATTGGATTGCGAGCGGAACTTGATTGTAATTAATATGCGCTAGTGTTTATTTATGAAGAGCTGAAATTTATGAGGTATCTGTGATAAAATACAAGTTAAATTAAACTGTAATTCGAAGAATATTATTTCTGAAACGCCAGACTTTAAAATCATATTAACCAAGTAGTTGGTGCATTCATTGTTATAAATTATCGGGTACTGTCAGTTGGAGACATTCTCGAATTTATCAGCTAACTGGGCTGATCATTGAATTTATAATTAAACAATTTTAAAAACGACGTTGGATCTGACCTGAGTAAATACATAATTATTTAAATAATTATATTTTATTTAAATGTTAATTTTTTTTTAATGATTTTAATTCTAAATGTTTTAATTGAAGGTATTTAATAATCGATTTGATGTTTCAGACTTGAAAATGACAATCAAAAAAATTAGTGGCATTGGTGGTGGGTATGTAGGTGGTCCAACATGTAGTGTAATAGCACTGAAGTGTCCGGATATCCGTGTGACGGTTGTTGATAAGAGTAATGAGAAGATAGCTCAGTGGAACTCAGAGAAACTGCGGATTCATGAGCCGGGTTTGGATGAAGTGCTCAAGAAATGCCGAGGAAAGAATTTATTCTTCTCTACGGACATTGAAGCTGCGATACAGGAGGCTGATTTAATTTTTCTGTAAATTTGTCTGTAAATACACCGACCAAGACATTTGGAAATGGTAAAGGCCGTGCCGCTGATTTAACGTACGTTGAAAACACAGCGAGAATGATTGCTGAGGTGGCAACTGATGATAAAATTGTCGTTGAAAAGAGCACGGTGCCTGTTAGAGCTGCTGAAAGTATCATGAATATTTTACGAGCTAATCATAAACCAGGCGTTTCTCATCAGGTATTGCTTATTGTTTTGTTTAGTTTATTGTTAATAAAAATAATAATTGTTAAACTTATCATTAATTTCTT
This sequence comes from Microplitis mediator, assembly GCF_029852145.1. Lineage (NCBI taxonomy): Eukaryota > Metazoa > Arthropoda > Insecta > Hymenoptera > Braconidae > Microplitis > Microplitis mediator. The sequence continues at coordinate 16,608,872 of NC_079978.1, read as the reverse complement.
TGTTGTCGTTGTAGATTTATTCAAATCCTGAGTTTCTAGCTGAAGGAACAGCAATTGATAATTTAGTGAATCCAGATCGTGTTTTAATTGGAGGTGAAGATTCTCCGAAGGGACGCGAAGCTATCGAAAAGCTCTGTAATATGTACGAGCACTGGATTCCACGTGAAAAAATCTTCACCACCAACACGTGGAGTTCCGAACTGTCTAAGCTAGCGGCTAATGCAATTTTGGCTCAGCGAATATCCAGTAGCAATTCGCTGTCGGCAGTATGTGAAGCTACTGGAGCTGATGTATCTGAAGTCGCAAGAGCCGTTGGTTTGGACTCGCGACTTGGTTCAAAATTCCTTCAAGCCTCAGTGGGTTTCGGTGGCTCTTGCTTCCAAAAAGATCTACTCAATCTTGTATACATATGCGAGTGTCTCATTTTACCAGAAGTCGCTGCTTATTGGCAACAAGTGATTGATATGAATGAGTACCAGAAGTCTAGATTCTTGAACAAGATCATTGAGAGTCTTTTCAATACTGTCACAGATAAACATATCGCGATGCTAGGATTCGCATTTAAAAAAAATACTGGAGACACCATAGAAAGTCCTGCTATCGCTGTGGCCAAAAATCTACTTGACGAAGGGGCCGTTCTTCATATTTACGATCCCAAGGTATTTCATTTACGTAATTTATAATTATTAAAAATTCCAACAACTTTAGAATAGAAAAGATAGATCTTAATAAATTTTGTTTTTATGGTTCCACAGGTAGAAGAAACTCAAATAATTGATAATTTATCAGCTGTAGATATCGATGACGTTAAAAATCGCGTTAATATTTTTGACAATGCGTACAGTGCTACCAAGAACACTCATGCCATTGTCGTATGTACAGAGTGGGATGAATTTATTGTAAGTACACCTCATCAAGTGTACAAAAACGTATTCTTCTATTGTCTAACATTCATTTATTTCCAGGAATTGGATTTCGAACGTATCTATGCAGAAATGACCAAGCCGGCGTATATATTCGATGGTCGTAAAATTCTAGACCATGAAAAATTACAAAAGATTGGTTTCAATGTCCAAACGATTGGTAAACGTGTGTCGCGGATCGCCATTTCTAGGACTTGGGGCAGCCTCACACAGATGTGAATTTTTTATAACTAATAATAATTTCAAGTATTAATCGCATTTAAATGCAGTATTCATTGATAAACTACTGATGACGCAAGTCATTAAAAAGCAATATTAAATGCAATTTTGCAGCAGTATTTTGACTTTTGATGTATATTTTTGTTATTTTTATCAGTATGTTAGTCTTTGATCGGCTTGCAGGCAAAATCCCCACATCACATTCTGACCAGTGTATATTTCGCCTAAATAAGTTTCCATGAAGCAACAAAATGCCCAAATCACAAATAGCCAAAGTGACAAAATGTTGAAGTCACAAAATGCAAATGTTCCAATACGTTGGAACAAAAACACGCCCAAGTAACAATTCAACCAATTGAAAAAATGTCAAAGTTAAAAAATCCTGAAATCATACATCGCAGAATTTACGATTCGTCCAAGTGACAATTCGTCAAAATTATAAAATGCCCAGAAAAAAAAGGGAGGATAACTTCAGTCAATAATCTTGAATTCTACAGTAAAATTAGTATTATCATAACAGTAACCAGATAATAGATAAAAAAAATCAGCGGTAAATTTAAAAACAAGATAATTGTATATCATAATAATAAATAGTACTTTTTGGAATTGAACGAGAAGTAAATTTATTATCTTTTATATTTAATAAAAAATAAATAAATTAAAACTAATTATAGTAATTTAAATAAAAATAATTATTAAAAAAACAAAAAAAAATTTTCTTTGAAATTTGAAACGAATTACTTAAAGTAATTACCAAGTCAAAATAAGACATTAATATAGAATATAAATATAATTACAACTTGACTAATTTCTATACATTATTTTTACGTACATGTAAATTTTCAAGTCATAAATATATCGTTAAAATTATTTTTTTATTTTTCGTAAATCAATCAATTTTCAAAAATATTAATTTTAAAGATAATTACACTTATCCAAAAAATTAAAGGAACAAAATAATTTTATAAATTTTTTAGTGATTTTTGGAAAGCTGTATTTTCGTGAAAAATAATCGTATCAAAAAAACAAAAAAAAAGCAAATTGAAGCTTGAAATCTCTAGTTTGAAGATATTCCAGCAAAATATTTTTTCGTGCCACGGTTTTTGCGGAATTATAAGAAACAGGTCGAGACAAAATTTTTGTTAATTTTTTGGTTTTGTTTTTAAGGTCTACGGGGCCGGGAAAAATTTTTCAAAAAAACGAATTCATGACTCGTTTAAGAAATTTATTCAGCTACAATCTGCAATTTTTTGTTTCTCTGTACGTCAATTTTCTGCTGAGATATCAGCCTTCAAATGAAAAAGTATCCTTTTCACTTTGATTATTGATATCTCAGCAAATAAAGACCGCACTGTGATTTAAAGAGCAGTTTAAGAAACTTAAATAAATGCCCTACAAGCTCCATTTTCGATTTTTTCCAAAAAAAATTTTTTTTTATCCGTGATATCCATTTGAATAATCCTTAAAAAATGGCCATTTTCTGGTTTTTTAATCGATTCATCGCTACTCTGCAAATATTGATAAAAAAAATAATGTTGCCAGGTAATTTTACAGCTTAATGTATCCTTAAAAACTCTGGAAATTTTCAGATTGATCCATTGAACCGTTTGTCTGGTCCGATTGCTCAAAGTTGTGCAAAACAATTAAAGGAACAAGTTTTGTTCCGTAAATTGTCTAATCGTTATCAAAATGAAAAAATCAATTTTTTTCGGATTTCCTTTCATTTTTGTGTTAGTTATTCAGTAAATGTGAGGTACAGAGAAAAAAAAAAAATTTTTCCGAAAAACAAGATTTTTAAAAATTTTTTTTTCACATTTTATTGAGTTTTATTTATTATTTTTTTTTTCGTTTTTCGGAAAAAATTTTTCCCGGCCCCGTAGACCTTAAAAACAAAACTAAAAAATTTACAAAAATTTTGTCTCGACCTGTTTCTTATAATTCCGCAAAAACCGTGGCTCGAATAAATATTTTGCTGGAATATCTTCAAACTAGAGATTACATGCTTCAATTTTCTTTTTTTAGTAGATTTCATAACAATCTAACTATTGTATTTGTCCTCATGATGGAATTTTGGAAAAATTTTGCTACCCCTAAACTCAGCTCGACGAGCTGAGTCAGGAAATACATTCAGTTCAAAAGTTTATATATGTATTTATATATATATATATATATATATATATATATATATATATATATATATAATATAACGCGCCGTTCTCCAACGATAGCGTCCGCAATTCTACACCGATCTTAATGAAACAGTATACTTATTCTATGGACGATTACCTTGGATGAGTTCGAAGATGAGCCAATTCGGCCAATAAGTTTAGAAGTTATGGTTAATTGAAATTTTGCAAAATTTTCAAAAAAAATTTGTTTGCTGCTTTAACTGGATGTAACTTCTAAACGGAAAGAGATAGCTTATTTTCGTTTGTTCTATGTGAAAGCTCGTCCGATTGCCTACAATTTTGACTATACAGCTCATTAATTTGACCATTTTTTCTAGTAGATAAATGGTTTTGAACATTTACAAAATATTATAAAAACTAATTTTATGCGGGTTTTCACTTTGATTATAGCCACAATTTCACACCGATAACCTTGAAACTTAGTATACGTATTTTGTGGGTGACTACCTTGTTCAAGTTTGAAAATGAGCTCAATCGATCGATTAGTTTAGAAGTTATAGCATTTCCAAATTTTCAAAATGTCCAAAATTCATATATTTTTACTTATTCTTCCTTCAATATCTTTTGAATGTGATAACTTATCGACTTTATATCAAATTCATCGGAAAGGTCTTCGAATAAGCTTTAATTTTTATGCCTATATATATGCCTAGTCCACTGAAATCACTTATTTTACCATTCATTCAATGAAATTTTGCTATTGCATTAGTTCTCCTACATTTTAGTACATTCATGGAGCTACTTAAATTCATATTATCGCAGTGTGACACTTATAAAATCCATACATCTCAATTTAGTGGGTATATACAATTTTGTTTTATCGACAGTGTATAAATGATATGATATATCAATAACAAGATTAACATTAGTTATGATGATAATCTTCTCTATATCTACTCGTCGTTTAATATTCTAATAGGCTATTTATTTTAAATATTAGTACTAATTTCAAGTATGACACTTTGATGTATCGCAATCAATTTTTAATTTTAGAATATTTTATTAGTAGATTTTATTGAAAGCCAATTATCGCCTTTGTCCTTATGGTAGAATTCTCGAACATTAAAACCATAATCTATCATAATTTTTCGAATAGGGTCCGGAATACCATTGGTCCGATAGTTTGAATATATGCATACGTATCTTTAAATAACGTCAAATCAAAGAATATAGTGTATTATCATCAAAAATTCTTCTGAAAATCATTTAGTTAGCTTCAATTTTTGGCATTATACTCACAATTTTTGGATTTTTTTTGTTTTATTATCTCGAGAATTTTTAAGAAAATGTAAAAAAAAATTTTATTTCATTATTAACTTTTATTTGAACAGTGAAAAAAATTAAACAATGAGAAATCTACTTCCATTTCGGCTGCCGAATGGCCTTTTTATTTGTTTTTTCGATACGATTATTTGTTACGGAAATACAGCCTTCCAAAAATCACTAAAAAATTTATAAAATTATTTTGTTCCTTTAATTTTTTGGATAAGTGTAGTTATCTTTAGAATTAATATTTTTTAAAATTGATTGATTTACGAACAATAAAAAAATAATTTTAACGATATATTTATGACTTGAAAATTTACATGTACGTAAAAATAATGTATAGAAATTAGTCAAGTTGTAATTATATGTATATTCTATATTAATGTCTTATTTGGAGTTAGTAATTACTTTAAGTAATTCGTTTCTAATTTCAAAGAAAATTTTTTTTTGTTTTTTTAATGATTATTTTTACTTAAATAACTATAATCAGTTTTAATTTATTTATTTTTTATTAAATATAAAAGATAATAAATTTACTTCTTGTTTAATTCCAAAAAAAACTATTCATTATTATGATATACAATTATCTTGTATTTACACTAACCGCTGATTTTTTTTATCTATTATCTGGTTACTGTTATGATAATACTCATTGTACTGTAGAATTCTAGATTATTGACTGAGGTTATCCTCCCTTTTTTTTCTGGGCATTTTATAATTTTGACGAATTGTCACTTGGACGAATCGTGAATTCTGCGATGTATGATTTCAGGATTTTTTAACTTTGACATTTTTTCAATTGGTCGAATTGTTACTTGGGCGTGTTTTTATTCCAACGTATTGAAACATTTGCATTTTGTGATTTCAACATTTTGTCACTTTGGCTATTTGTGATTTGGGCATTTTGTTGCTTCATGGAAACTTATTGAGGCAAAATATACACTGGTCAGAATGTGATGTGGGGATTTTGCCTGAAAGCCTGAAAATTCGTTTAGTTCAAAGAAAGAAAATGTTTCATATTTCGAATTTTGGCGCCAGTGATTCTGGTGGTAATATGAAACGCCGCTCTAATGAAATTTAAATAAAAAAAATATGTGAATTAAAAATAAAATATTTGATTGTTTATTCAATACCAATCAATTAATTTATATTATAAAAATATTACAAATGTTTAATTACAATAATAGTGATTAGTTGATCAAATACTAACATACTGATAAAAATAACAAAAATATACATCACAATTCAAAATACTGCTGCAAAATTGCATTAAATATTGCTTTTTATTGACTTGCGTCATCAGTAGTTTACCAATGAATACTGAATTTAAATGCGATTAATACTTGAAATTATTATCAGTTATAAAAAATTCACATCTGTGTGGGGCTGCCCCAAGTCCTAGAAGTGGCGATCCGCGATACACGTTTGCCAATCGTTTGGACATTGAAACCAATCTTTTGTAATTTTTCATGGTCTAGAATTTTACGACCATCGAATATGTACGCCAGTTTGGTCATTTCTGCATAGATACGTTCGAAATCCAGTTCCTGGAAATAAATAAATGTTAGACAATAGAAGAATACGCTTTTGTACACTTGATGAGGTGTACTTACAATAAATTCATCCCACTCTGTACATACGACAATGGCATGAGTGTTCTTGGTAGCACTGTACGCATTGTCAAAAATATTAACGCGATTTTTAACGTCATCGATATCTACAGCTGATAAATTATCAATTATTGCACGCCTCATAACGCGAAGCGTTTGAGGTTGTGCATTACTCTCAACATGTCCCAGTCAAGCAATTTGCCGGACTTAAATTTTGAGTTTCTTCTACCTGTGGAACCATAAAAACAAAATTTATTAAGATATATCTTTTCTATTCTAAAGTTGTTGGAATTTTTAATAATTATAAATTACGTAAATGAAATACCTTAGGATCGTAAATATGAAGAACGGCACCTTCGTCAAGTAGATTTTTGGCCACAGCGATAGCAGGACTTTCTCTGGTGTCTCCAGTATTTTTTTTAAATGCGAATCCCAGCATCGCGATATGTTTATCTGTGACAGTATTGAAAAGACTCTCAATGATCTTGTTCGAGAATCTAGACTTCTGGTACTCATTCATATCAATCACTTGTTGCCAATAAGCAGCGACTTCTGGTAAATGTTGGAATTTTGAATAATTATAAATTATGTAAATGAAATACCTTGGGATCGTAAATCCCTGGTTAAAAAAGTGAATGGAAAAGGATTAAAAAAGCAAACATATTTAATACTACTTAATACTCTTCAATACTCTCAATTCTCCGGAGAATTCAGATCGAACATTAAATGAATCCTTTTTAATTTTCCTTCATCTAGGGGAACAATTATTATCGTTTTAGGATCAAAAAGAATAGAAAAGCATTAAATATTTTTAATACTAACTTATCCTTTTTAATTCTAAAATATTATTGCTATTTCTGTTCCCGCGGAGGATTCAATAGGATAAAAGAGGATTCAAAACAGTCTAATTCTAAGTAATTCTTTTTAATTCTAAAATAATATTTTATTTCTGTTTTCGCGGAGGATCCAATAGGATAAAAGAGAATTCGGAAAAAAGTTCAATTCTAACTAATTCTTTTCAATCCTAAAATTATCCCAGTTAGAAAAAATGTATTTGACAGGATTAAAAAGGATTAAAATTTTAATACTTTCGAATCCTGCTGAATACTGTAAATCCTGCATCTAAATTCACGATTAATCATATTAAATACTTTTTAATACTAAAATAATCGAAAGGAGTAGAAGGATTTGAAAGGATTTAACTAGCATTTAAAATTTTTAATTCTATTGAATACTTTTTAATCCTGAAATAATTTTTTCATTTCATAACCTTTTTAGGATATAGAAGGATTTAACCAGTAGTTGACATTTTTAATGCTATTGAATACTTTTCAATCCTGAAATAATTTTTTTTTTTCATAACCTTTTCAGGATATAGAAGGATTTAACCAGTATTTATAATTTCTAATGCTACCGAGTACTTTTTAATCCTTGTTATGTCCGGATTTAATTAATTAATAATAATTAATTGTTGGAAATGGTCGCGTGGGCCTCAAGTGGGAGGCACCGGGCAAACAGGGTGATTTTCCTAGAGGATTAGCTCTAGGTTTTATTTTTATTGTGAGAACTCGAACGATAAACCCCGTGGGGGCCTCTCTATGTATTCGATGCAGAATTTGGATGCAATATATTAAAGAATTTGGTAACTTCACCTACCTTTCGTTGTTCGCTGCTTACTTGTAAGTTGGTTTTTGTAACCTTTGGACTGCAAACTCCCGTGGACGGCTTCTGTAGATCCCTGATCGAAAGATGAATTGGCTCAGGAAAAAGGGATGCGGTTCTTAATATTAGAAATAATCTAATATGCAGGTTTTCCCCAATGATGAATGTTTATTCAAATATTTCCCTATGGGCTCGCCGTACTCAGTTCACAAGATGTTAAATTGTTCTTAACACTAAGGTTCTTTTCTTTCACTTAAATCTCTAAAGATTGCACTTAACTATTAGAACTTAAACTTACAGGTTTTGCACTTTGAAATTGTTGAGTCTTTAGCTCATATGAGTTCGGTATGAATCCCCGACTCCAGCAATTTACTCGGACGAGAATCGCTGTTTATACACTTAACAATTATTGTAAAAATCACCCACGCCTCCTCGTGTTTACGCGAGCGGTACTTCCCGTGTGGTGATTTTCAGAAAAGAAAATATAATTTTAAAAGAGACAATTTTGAATAGAACTTTAACGGTAACAAGCAACTTGCCACGCCTCCTCGAGTGCAATATCGAGACGATCTTCCCGTGGGATTTTATAGTATACTTGACTGTTTAGATTTTATTAATGAAAACGAAACTAATCGGTTTTAAGAGAAATAGAAAATAGGAAAAGAGGGTTGCCTAAACGTAACACGGTTTAGAACTCACGCGGGCCAGCAAGGAAGATACATTAACTTCTCAAGCGTCATAGGCTGCCGCACCTTGGTGTTCGTTGTTTTTATCACCTCGGTTCGCGAATCTGGAGGGAATAATTTAGAATATATAATTGGATGAATTTAGAATACAGTCAAGTGTAATTCCCTGATTGGAGGAATCGTTGACGACGTGCAACGAGGTGTTGGCCGAAGTTGCTATCCCTAAAATTGTTAACGCTGCACTTTGCAGCGAGCGCGGCAAAGAGGCCCCTTTAAATATACGGCAAGCCGGATATAACAGCATCCCCCCCAAAGAAAGGGTACTTTTAGTGACCTTTCTTTGTACAATGGGGTCTCTTGGATTCGCCCGCTGGAAAGTTCAGCGTCAATTTTGACTTAAGTGAAAATATATATGGCAACTGCTGAGTACTGCGTCCCGTTACAATTAAAGCTAAGACTATTCTATAAATTTATGTTTGCTTTGGTCGGCAATGTTGTTATATTTGTATGTACTATAATCTTAATAATAAAAAAAAACCATAGTTTCATAATTTTTTATAAGTATATAAAGTATAACCGTGGTGGTTTTAATATTTCTATTTAACTCAATATTTATTGCTTAAAACGAATGTACTTTTAGATATTCGAAAATCCTTGTATTTTCAATCAATGTTTTGAAGATTTATTTTTTTTTTTTATTTTCGAGTTTTCAAAATATTAGAGAATTTTTAAATATTTGAGAAATTTTCCGTTCTTGCGAAAATTTTTAAGATTTTGAGTTTTTCAAATTTTTTTTCGAAATTTGAAGTTAATCGAGAAATTTTCGGTTTTTGCGAAAATTTTCAAACTTTGAGTCTTTTTTTTTTTGAAGAAAAAGAAATTTTGCGTTTTTCAAAATTTTTGAAAGCTTTTAAGTTATTTGAAAAATTTTCGGTTTTCGCGAAAATTTCCAAAATTTTGAGTTTTTTGAACAGAAAAAAAAAAAAAAAAAAATTTTCCCAAAATTTTTGAAAAATTCCAAGTTAATTGAGAAAATTTCGGTTTTTGCGAAAATTTTCAAAAGTTTGAGTTTTTCGAGATAGATAAAAGAAAAGAAAGAAAAAAAAGTTTTGGTTTTTTTTTTTCAACTTTTTCAGAAATTTTTAATTAGCTGAAGACGAAATTATTAAGTTCTAACTTGGTTTTTGCAGTTTTTTTTTTTTTTTCCATTTATTTTTGGTTTTTTCAAAAATTTTTGAAATTTCGAGTTTTCGATCAAAACAAAAAAAAATTTGATTATTTACGTTCCTGAAATTATAAGTTGTATTAGGTTCTGAAATTTACCCTTAACCTTGAATCCTCTGTGCGAATGCCTACGTTGCGTTTAAAAATTTTGGAATACTACTAATATTTATATCACCTCAAAATAACGTGAACCGGAAGCGTTTATTGCTTTTTGTTTGTTTTGCCTTTTTGTTGTGTGTATTAATGTTGTTCATATTCGGGATCTTACATTACATTTGGTCTCATAATTATTTATATTCCTTTAGAATAAATTTTATTTAGCCTCTCATTCTCTCTAATGTATGAAAAACTCAGACTTAGATCGTGGATGCATTGTAGCTTCACGTCTTTATCATACATTCTTGAGGATCTAATTACTCCTCTTACGCTATGAATGTCATTCGTATTGAAATCTTTGTGAGAGTAGATTTGCATTGCCATTTAAATCCTTTTAACAGAAAAATAAATTTCAAGTTGCAATATTCACCGAAATTTAGACGTTTCTTTTTTCTTTTGTGTCTTTTCTGCTTTTTTGGAATATATAGTGTAAGTGTATCATCAAATAGTGTACAGTGATTTGTTTATTCTCAGTGTTGTGTATTCGAAAAAACAAAAAGAAATAAAAACGAATTCATCACACAATGTATTTTATACAAAGAAAAAAAAATGAAAAATGCAACGTGGTCCAGTTTTGTAACTTCTACAGCCAATACCCGGACTCTAGGTAACCCAAAATGATCTGACTTCGCAACTGTGCGGCCAGAGGATTCACTGAAGGTAATTTTTTTTTGGAGGTAAGACTTTACTTTTGAACTATTTCTCAAAACTCAAATTTTGATTTAAAATATATTGAGTTCAACTCAATAAAGGAAAATATTTTCAATCTTTAGTTGAAATTTCTAATTTTGTTGTGTTTTTCGTATTAATTTATATCTTGAACATTTCTACTGTTTTCATTTTTTTTGTACCAATTGAATCGGTTACATACTAAATAATAAATTAAAATTATCATTTACTTAAAAATTTTAGTTAAATTTCTTTAGTTAGAAAAAAAAAAAAAATATGCTTCCATCAAACATTTTTATATAAAAAAAATTCTATTTAAATAGTTTTAACTATTTTACTTGTTTCCTAATAATTTAACTAATTAAATATTTCAATCTTCAATTGAATCTTAAAATTTCTTTCAAACTTTTATTATTTTATATTTCGAACAGTTTTTAACTGTTTTTATTATTTTCAATAATTATACTTGATTAAAAATTTAAATTTTGATCTTCTGAATTTGTTTTAGTTAAATTCCTCAAGGTAATAATTTGTTTTATAAACCTATTTTTTTTTTTTTAGATTAAAATAGTTTCAACTGTTCTTATTTTTTTCAATAATTTAATTGATTACATATTTAAATTTTTAATTAAATCTTAAATTTAGTTTGAAAATTTGTATAATTCATGTTTTGAACTGTTTAGCTGTTTTAATCATTTATAATAATCTGGTTAATCAGAAATTTAAATGATTTTTTATAGTCCAATTAATTAAATATTTAATTTAAGTTTTAAATTTTGTTACAAATATTTTGTATAAGAGAAAAAAAAAATTCTATTTAAATAGTTTTAACTATTTTACTTATTTTATAATAATTTAATCAATTAAATCTTGAATGTTTAACTAAATCCTAAAATTATATCCAAATTTGTATAATATTTTATTTCGTACAGTTTTCAACTGTTTAAATTATTTATAGTAATTTAATTACTTAAGAATTTTAACATTAAATTGTTAAAAATTTTAATGCTTGTTATTTCCTTTTTTTTCAAACATTTCTATAATTTTGAATGGTAAGAGTCCCAAAAAGTTTTCGATTGAGCCTATTATTATGATTATTATTATGTACTTATTTTTTTTTTCATATTTTTAATTTCGAGTTGATGTTGTTATCCTGGTGCTTCGGAGGAAGGCAAGCGAATACTTTTCTTCTGGAGAGATACCGGCAAGGTTGTTCGTGTGGATGACGTCTGTTCTCCTAGTGGACTGCTGGTCGAAAACGTTACCTTTTCTGGCTTGAATACTCTGGGCTTCGTTTTGCAGTTGTTCGTGCTAATAGCATGGGAGAAGCCTGTCTGAGCGGTGCGTTCGTCTGAGTCCCAACGCTCATTTTGTAGTTGGTCGAGAGCGATGCACTGCTCTTCTTTGAATATTGGACGTCATCATGAAATTCTATCGGCGGTTCAACGATCGTTGAGGTAAGCTCGAATCCAATATTATCTTCTCCAAGAACTTTTCCTTATTGATGTTTCTTTTGCAGATCTTGCTGGCGTTATAAAGTCTCTACGACTACACTCTTGAACGAAAGAGATGATACTTTCTGCATGTGTGGATCATTATGCCCATGCATAAAAACGTGAGTACTATTATGATGCCTGTGTTAGTGGCCGTGATTATTTTACGTTGCAATCTTTCCTGTCTGTGTTATCCAATATCATCTATACGATAGAAACTTTCTCCCCAGCTTTTTTTTTTTGATGGTTATAAGAAACAGATTGTAAGTCATATTGTTCTCTTGACTGTACCATGACTGTCGTTGAACTCTAGCGTCAGCAAAAACTCGAAGACAGAAATTAAAATTCATGATGTTCTTCATTAATATTGAATTTCTGAGTCAATTTTAATTTTGGAACCTGAAGATATGTTGAATTATGACCAGGCAGTGCTGTTTCAGCTGCATACATTTTAAAGTCCAAAGTAACCGGTGATACTAATATCTGTAACTAATACTTGGAATTAGATTACTACGGGAAATGTCATTTATGGATCTAGTACGGTCAGATTTTTAGCAGACTTCTAATAGAGCTTCATCCCCCCCCCCCTCTTTATCTTCTCTTCCGACAGGAGAAAAAAAAATTCGGGTATGAAGTTAAGTGTATTAAGATTTAATTTTTGGAGAGTCATCAAAATTTATAATCTACCCTTCGAAAATTTATGGGGGACATGTCAATTAATCCATTCTAGATGTGACTATTACTATCCCCCTTTCTCTTTTAAGTGTGTAAAAAAAAATTTAAAAATTACGTGAAAATATAATAGTAACAATAATTTAAGACTTTAACAATCGGTTCATGTTGAATTGATGTAAAGTTGCTCATGACCAGTAAAATTTGGATACTGACTTCGTCTCAAAAATTATTCTTCTTTCGATAAATCCTCCCGAAATTTATAAATTCTCAGCGGCGAATGGAGAGAGAGAGAGAGTGGGGAGAAGATAAAGCTTATACCAACGTAGGGGATTCGAAATAAAATTCACCTTCTTTTCGTTTAAAACTTTTCAATATTCTGATGATGCCACTATTTTAATAGTGCAATCCTTGGGTCATCAGAAAGAAAAATTCTTCGAAGGAGTGATTTTCAACAGGGAAGATAGATCTGGAGGGCTACGCATTCGAATTTTGAATGTTCCAAGGGGTGCCCGAAATAGAGTCGAGAGGAAGAATTTCAATTTCCTGCAGTTTTGCACACTTCTTTTCTGGCTTAACTCAATGAATAAATTCTGTCGTTCTCCAACTTTTATAGGATCGTTAATGATTGGGAAGCGTTTAATAGTCGTATGATTTATTTTCGAACGATTCTTTACGCGGCTCGAATTTACTGTTAAATTTTGAAAAGAGCTTTGTTCCATTTCAATCAAAGGGCTTGTAACTGATCTTTTTAATGTGGGTTTTGAAAGATTTTGACATTTCAAAATATTTTTCATGTTGGAATCCGAATTTTTATTAGTATGTGAAGAATTTTTGCAATGAACATAAGCTTTTAAAATAACTGGTTTCTCCGATTTAGTACCAACTTCCGGCATCGATATATTAATTTTTACGTGGGAATTTTGATTTCCAAAATTTTGATTTGACTTGAAGCCAACATCAGAAGGCGAAATCGGACAGTGATATTCTAATGTATTCGAAAGGGCTGTTTCCCTTGCTTCAGGGTCCTCTCGGATCGTAGAGTTACTAAAAATCGTTCTCTCGACACTCTCTAAATCGGTTCGTCCCCCCGGTTGTTGATCTAACGACGGAACTTCTTTATCACTATCTGAATCGGTTCGTCCCCCCGGCTGTTGATCTAACGACGGAATTTCCTCAACACAATCCGAATCATTTCGTCCCCCCGACTGCTGATCTAACGACGTTTCAATAAGATGATTTTTGTGTTCTTCATATGGTGGTGGGGAGGAGTCGGTTGTTAAGCATACGCGTACAAGGGCCTTGAAAATGTCTTCCAAATTTCGAGGCTCTTGTTTTAAAATTAAAGTATGTAAGAAGGGTGGTAAACTCTCGAAGAAAACATTACTAGCTCTTATATCTGCTCTCTTTACTACCAAGTCACGAGTTTCCGGACGAGAATACTTACTAAAGCGTGAAAGTAAACCTCGCAAATAAACGTAGAACTTGACTGGTGATTCACCCTTCTTGCGCTCAAGACTATTTAACTCTCTAAGAAGTCCACTAAAAACCTCTTTTCGATAATCTTCATAGGTGTACATTATGCCATGTGGGAATTGACCTTGAAAAGGCGCTACCGAGAAGGCCACTGCTTGGTCCGGTTCGTATTCGGGATCTATGAACTCTTCAGCTCCCAATTGAGGTTGCTGGTATGGATAGCCAGGAAGGTTTTGAGGACCTCCTAACTGTCCATAGTAGTTCATGGGTTCAGGCATCACTCCGTATGCCAGAGCCCTAGGTTCCGCGTAAAATTCAGACTGTGGCTGTGTCGCCCAGCTGGGGCCTTGGACGGGCCCTCGGTTCTGCCCTTGGAAATAGGATTGATACCTATTCTGCTGGGTCTGAGGATCGGGTCGGTAAGCCTGAGGTTTTGGCCTCATTCGCTGTTGATGCATTTGCGCATCATATTTCTTTGTGTGTTCTTTAATAGCTTCAAAGAGCTCCGAAAGATTCATGTATTCCCGAGTAGAGGCCAAACATTGCAGATAGTCTGGGAGGGAGTCGAAAAACACGTCAACCGCCAATCGTTGTGCTTGATTGGTTGTTGCCGTGCGATCTCCTACAGGAACGGAAAATTCGATTTTCTGAACAATCGCTCTCAATCTATAGAAGAAGCTTTCTAGTGTTTCGAAGGTACTCTTCTGGATGGTAGTCAATTTGTGAAAGTAGATTTTTAGTAGATCGCTTTGATTTTCATCCCCCCCTCCAGGATTTTCGTCTTCTCTATCATTTGGGAGGGCACCTCTAGGTAGAAACATTTTTACAGCAAAGTCTAGTGTGGATTAGTTTTAAGAGAAAGAGAGAGAGAACGATGTAAAAGAGAATTTCGTTGTATTAAGATTTTTACTGGGAATTTTCTTTCTTTAAGTTCCGAGTCCAAATCGGGTGGAGTACGTTAAAAATTATTTTCGACTTATGAATTTCATGAAAGGGTTTTTTTTTTTTTTTTTTTTTTTTTTTTAGTTAAACTCTGTGGGAGTGTAAATCAGTGAATCTTCTTCCCAATAACGCGTTTCTATTAGAGGTTGATGGTATACTCTACCCTCCAAGTAGTCGAGGTATACCATTTTTGTAATTGGAAACGGCGACCCGCGCGTCTATTTTTTTTCCAACCATGAGTTGGGTTCACTGAGTGAGAATTGGTGCTGGTTAAGCACCCAACTTCCATACAGTGATTCCTCAACTCACTGCCGAGATGTGCTAGCCAAAGCACCAACTCGGCTAGTCAAAAATAGGCAAAAGAGTCGATCGTGACCAACTCATTCGATGTACCTTACTCAATTTCGAGATACAATTATATATATAAATATATAAAAAAAACAAAATGTTGATAATGCTAGAAATATATAATCCAAAAAAAAAAAAAAAAAAGAATTTGGGAATAAAAATGTCTAAATTTTATAGGGGAGGACAGATAGTTTAGTGCCAACGCCCAATTCACATACGAAAAAAAGTTAAAGAAGGTACTCCAATTACAAATCAAGGATAGCCGCGACAGCAACGTGAGTGCATAAGCACCTGTGCAGGTGAGTATAATTGAACGGTTACCAACGGGGTAAGATGGTTGACGACGTGATTACCGCCAGCTTAGTCAGCAGAAAAGGTAAGAAGGTCACTTTTATTTTAATTTATAAATTTATTTATTATAATAAAATATTAAAGAATAACATTTTAATTTTCAGTGACTGTCGTGAGGAAATATGAAGCGGGGTCGGATTACCGTAGCAAGAAGAGTCAAATGACTTCTTAATAAATGAAGAATTTTATAAATACGTGTCCGACCACACCCAAAGAGGATTTTTTTTTAAAAAAAAAAAAAAAAAAAAAAAATAAATTTATAATTTTTCAAAATTTTAAATTTATCAAAAGGAGAAGAAAAAAAAATTTTTGGAAATTTTTAATTTTTCTTCCAATTTCTGGATCGAAGGAGAGAGAATCGTTCGCATTCCACCGCTGCCACCAAAAATCAGCTCTGTTATGTCCGGATTTAATTAATTAATAACAATTAATTATTGGAAATGGTCGCGTGGGCCTCAAGTGGGAGGCACCGGGCAAACAGGGTGATTTTCCTAGAGGATTAGCTCTAGGTTTTATTTTTATTGTGAGAACTCGAACGATAAACCCCGTGGGGGCCTCTCTATGTATTCGATGCAGAATTTGGATGCAATATATTAAAGAATTTGGTAACTTCACCTACCTTTCGTTGTTCGCTGCTTACTTGTAAGTTGGTTTTTGTAACCTTTGGACTGCAAACTCCCGTGGACAGCTTCTGTAGATCCCTGATCGAAAGATGAATTGGCTCAGGAAAAAGGGATGCGGTTCTTAATATTAGAAATAATCTAATATGCAGGTTTTCCCCAATGATGAATGTTTATTCAAATATTTCCCTATGGGCTCGCCGTACTCATATCACAAGATGTTAAATTGTTCTTAACACTAAGGTTCTTTTCTTTCACTTAAATCTCTAAAGATTGCACTTAACTATTAGAACTTAAACTTACAGGTTTTGCACTTTGAAATTGTTGAGTCTTTAGCTCATATGAGTTCGGTATGAATCCCCGACTCCAGCAATTCACTCGGACGAGAATCGCTGTTTATACACTTAACAATTATTGTAAAAATCACCCACGCCTCCTCGTGTTTACGCGAGCGGTACTTCCCGTGTGGTGATTTTCAGAAAAGAAAATATAATTTTAAAAGAGACAATTTTGAATAGAACTTTAACGGTAACAAGCAACTTGCCACGCCTCCTCGAGTGCAATATCGAGACGATCTTCCCGTGGGATTTTATAGTATACTTGACTGTTTAGATTTTATTAATGAAAACGAAACTAATCGGTTTTAAGAGAAATAGAAAATAGGAAAAGAGGGTTGCCTAAACGTAACACGGTTTAGAACTCACGCGGGCCAGCAAGGAAGATACATTAACTTCTCAAGCGTCATAGGCTGCCGCACCTTGGTGTTCGTTGTTTTTATCACCTCGGTTCGCGAATCTGGAGGGAATAATTTAGAATATATAATTGGATGAATTTAGAATACAGTCAAGTGTAATTCCCTGATTGGAGGAATCGTTGACGACGTGCAACGAGGTGTTGGCCGAAGTTGCTATCCCTAAAATTGTTAACGCTGCACTTTGCAGCGAGCGCGGCAAAGAGGCCCCTTTAAATATACGGCAAGCCGGATATAACATCCTGAAATAATTTTTTTATTTCATAACCTTTTCAGGATATAGAAGGATTTAACCAGTATTTAAAATTTCTAATGTTACCGAGTGCTTTTTAATCCTGAAATAATTTTTTTATTTCATAACCTTTTTAGGATATAGAAGGATTTACTTAGCATTTGAAATTTCTAATGCTACCGAGTACTTTTGAATCCTGAAATAATTTTTTTATTTCATAACCTTTTTAGGATATAGAAGGATTTACCTAGCATTTGAAATTTCTAATGCTACCGAGTACTTTTTAATCCTGAAATAATTTTTTTGTTTCATAACCTTTTTAGGATATAGAAGGATTTACCTAGCATTTAAAATTTCTAATGCTACCGAGTGCTTTTTAATCCTGAAATAATTTTTTTATTTAATAAGCTTTTTAGGATATAGAAGGATTTACCTAGCATTTGAAATTTCTAATGCTACCGAATACTTTTTAATCCTGAAATAATTTTTTTGTTTCATAACCTTTTTAGGATATAAACGGATTTAACCAGTATTTAAAATTTCTAATGCTACTGAGTGCTTTTTCATCCTGAAATAATTTTTTTATTTCATAACCTTTTTAGAATATAGAAGGATTTACCTAGCATTTGAAATTTCCAATGCTACCGAGTACTTTTTAATCCTGAAATAATTTTTTTGTTTCATAACCTTTTTAGGATATAAACGGATTCAACTTGCATTTAAAATTTCTAATGCTACCGAGTACTTTTTAATCCTGAAATAATTTTTTTATTTCATAACCTTTTTAGGATATAGAAGGATTTACCTAGCATTTGAAATTTTTAATGCTACCGAATACTTTTTAATCCTGAAATAATTTTTTTGTTTCATAACCTTTTTAGGATATAAACGGATTCAACCAGTATTTAAAATTTCTAATGCTACCGAGTGCTTTTTAATCCTGAAATAATTTTTTTATTTCATAACCTTTTTAGGATATAGAAGGATTTACCTAGCATTTGAAATTTCTAATGCTACCGAATACTTTTTAATCCTGAAATAATTTTTTTGTTTCATAACCTTTTTTGGATATAAACGGATTTAACCAGTAGTTGACATGTTTAATGCTATTGAATACTTTTCAATCCTGAAATAATTTTTTTGTTTCATAACCTTTTTAGGATATAAACGGATTCAACTTGCATTTAAAATTTCTAATGCTACCGAGTACTTTTTAATCCTGAAATAATTTTTTTATTTCATAACCTTTTTAGGATATAGAAGGATTTACCTAGCATTTGAAATTTCTCATGCTACCGAGTACTTTTTAATCCTGAAATAATTTTTTTGTTTCATAACCTTTTTAGGATATAAACGGATTCAACCAGTATTTAAAATTTCTAATGCTACCGAGTGCTTTTTAATCCTGAAATAATTTTTTTATTTAATAACCTTTTTAGGGTATAGAAGGATTTACCTAGCATTTGAAATTTCTAATGCTACCGAATACTTTTTAATCCTGAAATAATTTTTTTGTTTCATAACCTTTTTAGGATATAAACGGATTCAACATGCATTTAAAATTTCTAATGCTACCGAGTACTTTTTAATCCTGAAATAATTTTTTTGTTTCATAACCTTTTTAGGATATAAACGGATTTAACCAGTATTTAAAATTTCTAATGCTACCGAGTGCTTTTTCATCCTGAAATAATTTTTTTATTTCATAACCTTTTTAGGATATAGAAGGATTTACCTAGCATTTGAAATTTCCAATGCTACCGAGTACTTTTTAATCCTGAAATAATTTTTTTGTTTCATAACCTTTTTAGGATATAAACGGATTCAATTTGCATTTAAAATTTCTAATGCTACCGAGTACTTTTTAATCCTGAAATAATTTTTTTATTTCATAACCTTTTTAGGATATAAACGGATTCAACCAGTATTTAAAATTTCTAATGCTACCGAGTGCTTTTAAATCCTGAAATAATTTTTTTATTTAATAACCTTTTTAGGATATAGAAGGATTTACCTAGCATTTGAAATTTCTAATGCTACCGAATACTTTTTAATCCTGAAATAATTTTTTTGTTTCATAACCTTTTTAGGATATAAACGGATTCAACTTGCATTTAAAATTTCTAATGCTACCGAGTACTTTTTAATCCTGAAATAATTTTTTTATTTCATAACCTTTTTAGGATATAGAAGGATTTACCTAGCATTTGAAATTTCTAATGCTACCGAATACTTTTTAATCCTGAAATAATTTTTTTGTTTCATAACCTTTTTAGGATATAAACGGATTTAACCAGTATTTAAAATTTCTAATGCTACCGAGTGCTTTTTCATCCTGAAATAATTTTTTTATTTCATAACCTTTTTAGGATATAGAAGGATTTACCTAGCATTTGAAATTTCTAATGCTACCGAATACTTTTTAATCCTGAAATAATTTTTTTGTTTCATAACCTTTTTAGGATATAAACGGATTCAACCAGTATTTAAAATTTCTAATGCTACCGAGTGCTTTTTAATCCTGAAATAATATTTTTATTTCATAACCTTTTTAGGATATAGAAGGATTTACCTAGCATTTGAAATTTCTAATGCTACCGAATACTTTTTAATCCTGAAATAATTTTTTTGTTTCATAACCTTTTTAGGATATAAACGGATTTAACCAGTATTTAAAATTTCTAATGCTACCGAATACTTTTTAATCCTGAAATAATGTTGTTGTTTCGTTATTTTTTCAGGATATAAAAGGATTTAACTAGCATTTAAAATTTCTAATGCTACCGAGTACTTTTTAATCCTGAAATAATTTTTTTATTTCATAACCTTTTTAGGATATAATCGGATTTAACCAGTAGTTGACATTTTTAATGCTATTGAATACTTTTCAATCCTGTAATAATTTTTTTGTTTCATAACCTATTTAGGAGACAAACGGATTTAACCAGTCTTTCAACGTGTACCGCATAATACGGTAACCAGTAGGGTGGGCCAAAAAAAACTTTTAATTTTTTTTTTTTTAGCTACTACGAAAATATTGTTCAAGATGACGAAAAAAAAATCCTGGTAAAGTTTCAGCCCTTAATATTAATATTGAGAGGTCGCTCATTGTGATTTTTGATTTCCCATTTAAATAACATGGAAAAAAAAAATTTTTTTAGTTTGGAATTTTCTACCTCGGCTGTGGCTCGTTGTACAAATAAGCCCAGCATTAATTTTTGTAGGGAATTTAACGCTCTACAAAAGAAGTTTCTTATCATTTTTGGATAAATCCATCTGTTCAAAAGTTATTGGAGCTCGAAGCCAAGTTAGAATAAATTTCGAGATCTTTTTACTTCTTCGGCGAAACTATCGGACTTATCATAAAATGTTATAGAAACTTTTTTGTAGACAATTTTATTTCCTACAAATTATTGTTGATAAATTTTTTTCAAATTCTGCATTGTTTTCTAGTTATTTCCTTTTTAATTCCAAGCTCCTATAAAAATAGTTTTCTGATCGATTTTAAGAGCTTGGCGTTAAAATAGAAATAACTAGAAAACAATGCAGAATTTGAAAAAAATTTATCAACAATAATTTGTAGGAAATAAAATTGTCTACAAAAAAAAAGTTTTTATGACATTTTATGATAAGTCCGATAGTTTCGCCGAAGAAGTAAAAAGATCTCGAAATTTATTCTAACTTGGCTTCGAGCTCCAATAACTTTTGAACAGATGGATTTATCCAAAAATGATAAGAAACTTTTTTTGTAGAGCGTTAAATTCCCTACAAAAATTAATGCTGGGCTTATTTGTACAACGAGCCACAGCCGAGGTAGAAAATTCCAAACTAAAAAAATTTTTTTTTTCTATGTTATTTAAATGGGAAATCAAAAATCACAATGAGCGACCTCTCAATATTAATATTAAGGGCTGAAACTTTACCAGGATTTTTTTTTCGTCATCTTGAACAATATTTTCGTAGTAGCTAAAAAAAAAAAAATTAAAAGTTTTTTTTGGCCCACCCTAGTAACCAGATCATTGTGCCATATTCCAGTATGGGTCTAACTAACGTCATATACAGGTGTCGTAAGGTTTACAACTGTTTGAAATCTTTTCCCAGCCTTATTATACAACCTAATACACTTTTCGCTCTAGTTATCACATTATTCACTTGACTTATAAAGTTTAATTTATTCAACTTCGAATTTAGTTCAAGGAAAATTAGGGAAACGATTGATCCTAAAGTCCACACCTGCAACTTCCCACTAATTTCATACTGAAGCTCTCAAAATTGCAGTTATTACGTTTTTGAGCTCTTCGAGCTCAAAGGTCTGATAGAAGTTTAATCAAAGACTATTTTTTGAATATTCAAGCCGCCATAACTTTTGAAGAAATGAGCTGATTTTCACGCGATTGGCAGGATTCGACGCAGTTTTTTAAGCCGCACAAAGAATTTTCAAGTTTGAATTGATCGAGCTAGGAATTTCGGAGTAATTCCAAAAAAAACTTTTCGGCTTTTTTTCGATAACGATAACGATAACTTTCAAACAAACACACACACACACACAGACAGACAGACAGACACCATCGTGGGAATAGTCAGGGAAGCTTCCTAGGACCTCAAAACATCGGGATCTGATGAAAACTCTATTTTCCAAAAACGAAATAAAAACAATAACCTCGATTTTTGAAAAGTTTTAATTTTCTCAGCGGGAAGTTAAAAAGTTTTCATCTCTAATATGTATTTTGGATCGTGATTTTATGAAATACAAAAGTATTTGAGCACAGGAAAAAAAATTCTATGTAATTATATGAAACTCTATATAATTTCATATAAATGTGTATAATTATTAGGGTGGCCCAAAAAAACCGACTATTTTTTTTTTTCGAGTCTCTTATGAAAATGTGTTGGTTTAAGATGTTATAAGAGGCCACTCCAAAAATCAGCTCGATTAAAAATTTTTAAGAGGTCGCTCACGAATTTTGAAAATATCAATAATGATCGAAATCCGGATTTTTTGGTTCTAAATTTCTTCTTTCTCGTGGCAGCAATAGTTTATATTTATGAAATCATGACTACGCTGAAAATTTCAGCCCAAAATTCGAATATTTAAACGGCGCTCAAGAATTCTGAATATTAACTGATAATATGTAACTAATACTTTGAATTAGTTTTTGTATTTTTTTATAACTCAATTATTGTCGTTTCACTTAAATATAACTTTTGGATAACCGAAAATATACAGGACAGTCTTAAACAATAAAATTGGGTAAGTTTTGAATAAGCAAAAAAACCTAAAAATTGAATTAAAAAATAAAAAAGTATGTAAATAACTTATTATTTATATATCTCGGGTTGTATTTTTATTAATTATGATACAAATTGATAGTGAAAAATTGAGAAGCATTATTATTAATATTCAAGGGTCGCTCGAAAACATCCAAGAGACAGTACTCGGAAACATTAAAAATTCTTGAGCACCGTTTAAATATTTGAATTTTGGGCTGAAATTTTTAGCGTAGTCATGATTTCATAAATATAAACTATAGCTGCCACGAGAAAGAAGGAATTTCTTTTTTTTTGTTTATAAAAAATTAATTAACAAATTAAAAAAAATCGTTCGTACAATATAGGTATGAAAAGATGGCAAATTTTCTGAATCGGAAAAATAACTTATCGTGTAGAGGACTTTTTTTAAAAAAGTTTTCGTCATTATTTATAATAAATTAGTTAACAAATTTGTAAAAAAGTTCTCTACACGATGAGTTATTTTTCCGATTCAGAAAATTTGCAATCTTTTGATACCTATATCGTAGAAACGTTGTTTTTTTTAAGTTTCGATGACATTGTTTATAACAAATTGAGAAATGAGAATTGATGAAAAAGAGAATTTCAGTCGTTGGTGACGAAAAAAAAAAAAAAAAAAAGATCACAATCTGTCCGTGGGGATACGCACGGACTTAATCCTTTAGAGAAAGACACTACGTCTTTTGACCACTTTCTCTCTCTAGCAATTCCCGAAGATATCCGAAGTCGAATTTTTTCTAAGTTCCACGGCAAGAAATTTTTATAAGTTCTTGTACTGAAAATTATAAAACAAAAATTTCAAAAAAACGTCCAAAATTCCTATATACCATTCGATTCAGAATTTCGCGAGATGAATTTCTGTCGTATCAAAAAAAAGTATATAAATTTTTTTTTAATTGTTGATACGTTTCGAAAACTTTTCAAGTCGTGTTTTTTTATGAAAAAAAAAATTTTTTTAACTGTACTGACCCGTAATTGTTTGGGTAATGGTTCAAAGAAAGTTATCTATTAGCTCATTTTATTTATTTTTCATTTTTTCTATTTTTTATTTAACAAAAAGTGATTTTCACTTTTTTTAAATTTAAAATTCGAAAAAATTATTTTGGAAGTTACCAATTTTTTTTATGGTTGATATATTATTTACTAAGGGAATAAAAAAAAAATTTGTAAAATCATCGATTTGTGGCCGAGTTACACTCTTTTGTTTATCCGGGCGCGGACAAAATGACGCGCTTTTTCGGCTTTCGCGCTTTAATAATTTTTATCACAGCAACTATTCGTCGTAGAGACTTCGTTCAGAATTCATTTTGTTCGTTATTAAATCTAAAAAACAATGTTACTAGTTTGTCCCGATAACTTCTCAATAGTTTATGAAATATTTCATTTTACATCTAATTTTCGTATAAAAAAAAAATGATCACCCTCCAAATTTATGTCAACTTTTTTCCTTATTTTTTTTTTTAGTATTTTCCAAAAAAAAATATGTATATCCGTTTACGAAATGCACTATTCGTTTATAAAAAATAGTCGTGCAGGGTTTTCTGTAGATAACTTTTTTTTCGTTATTAATATTAAATTAATTAAAATTTCAAAACGTTCCAAATTTTTCTACCTCAGCATTCCTTTAAGCTGAATTTACCATATTTTATTTTTCTATGAAATCCAAAAGAAAAGAGAGTCAAAAAAGTAGTTTGAAAACAAATCAATAATGCCAAATATTATAAAATTCAAAGAGTTCTAAGAAATTGAGAATTAATTATATCGACTCATGTACGGTTGTATGAATTTTTCTGGTGACATATATTAAAATATGATATTACTAGTAGCACCATCTAGTGGGACTACATTTCATGGAGTTGAATGATTCAATGGTATGAGTGGCAGTATTATTCAGACAGTTTTGTTCAAGAGTTTAAATCACTGAGGTTTTGTTCAAGAGTAGGCCTCAAGAGTTTTTGAATTGTATATAGTGTGAACAGCGTAGATGCTAGGTATAGTATTCATGAATAGAGCGGTGTCTTCGAAGCTTTGGTCAGTTCACTCATATAGTTAAGTATTTAAGTTTGTGGATTTTAGGATCAGAGCCCAGGTAGTTTTCTAGCTATACATTATACTCAATTCGGTTCTATAGTTCGTCTGGCGCCTACAGTATAATTCAGTTCAAAGTCGTTGCTAACATAGAGCCAACTATTTAGTTCAATGAATAAAAATGAATTTGAGTAAAACTTTTGTTCAGCACCCCTGAATTTTAAGGAACAATATAGGGGGGGCCGGGGCACGAAGGCCCCCTTAAGCCGGTTTTTTCTTCTTGTGGCTTGACCATCAAATTCGTTTATATTCCGTCTATTTCGAAAAAATCAGTCGAAATTTTGCAAAAAATCGAAAACAAAAATTTTTTTTCTCTGGGACACAAAGGCCCCTTCCCCAAAAAATTATAAAAAAAATTTTGTTTTTTTTTCCGTCAAGTTATGACCTCTCTAATGTTTTTCTCACATTTTAGGCCAATATGTGATGTGTGGGGTAAAATGGACCACTCAAAAAAAAAAAAATTGTAACGAAAAAATTAACTTGACCGAAAATAAAAAAAAAACAATTTTTTCGTTACAACTTTTTTTTTTCAAGTGGTTTATTTTTCCCTACATATCACATATTGACTTAAAATGTGATAAATAAGGCGAAGGATTTTGTTTTTTTTAAAAGGGAGAGATAAAAGATGGGAGGAGCTGAATTTCTGATTGGTTGAATTTTTATAGATTTGTATTTGCTTATTTGAATGGACTCAAAAGAGCGATGAAACACAAATAAGTTTAACCAATGCAAAACAAATATATTAGTCACATAACCATGTATATTTGTAATCTTGATGTGGAACTTTATTGGTTGAAATTCTAAAATATGTACCCAACTATATTTTGAATGAATTTAAACTAAGGGTATTATTTTGCAAATATTTTAGATGATATTACTTTATCCGTCGGATTACAAAATTTTTGTTTAATTGAAACATGATTTGCACGCTGGACAGCTTCTATTCATTCAAAATATAGTTGACTGCATATTTAAGAGTTTCAACCAACAAAATTCCACATCAAGATTACAAATATACATGGGTATGTGACTAGTACATTAATTTTGCATTGATTAAACTTATTTTTGTCCCATCGCTCTTTTCACTCCATTCAAATAAACAAATACAAATCTATAAAAATTCAACCAATCAGAAATTTAGCTCCTCCCATCTTTTATCTCTCCCTTTTAAAAAAACCAAATTCTTGGCCTTAGTTATAAATTACTGGGTCTTGAGCCAACGCCTTTACCGGAATACCTTCAGCGGGATAGAAGATTATCTGAAGTGGACTCTCAAAGGCAAGCGATGGATCTTCCAGTACCAGTGTTTCAAGATGCGAATTTTAATGTAAAGGTTGAATTTTTATTCGCTCCTGATTCATCGCTGGGTGATTCTTGTTTTGATCACAAATTTACTGGCTTATTCGGAGAATCAATTCAAAACGAATAAGAAAAAGACAAAATTTTAAATAGATTTTGATGCTTCTGAATAATTTGGAATCACCCTTCGTATGGGTCATTAACATGACCAACCATTTTAAACACTTCTAAACCCTGGCCCAAGATTGCAAACCAGCCACGGCCCAACTCTGGTTCGAATATGGGATGATAACTACGTGCCAGGCCTGGCATGCAGACTTGGCCCAAGACTGGTACTAAAGGTTGGACCAATATTGAATTCAAGCTTGGGCCAAGACTGGTACTAAAGGTTGGACCAATACTGAATTCTAGCTTGAGCCACGGTTGATAGTAAGGTGGCCCAATATTGAATTCAAGCTTGGGCCAAGGTTGATAGTAAGGGTTGGCCCAACACTAAATCATAGTTCGCACCAACGATGATAATAAAAGTCTGCCCAATACGGAATAAAATTTTATAAAATATTGCATGTATATATATATTCCCAACTGATATTATATATATATCAGTTCAAGTTGATTAGTGTAAAAACTTATTTAAAAATAATAAATAATAATTCATGATTTGAATATTAAAAAAATTAATCAATAAGTATAAATAATATAAGAATTTATTTATTATTAATAATATGTAATATTAATACTACAGTAATTAACATTAAGGTTAGTTTGAAATTATAAATAATAAATGAGTTTTTAATTATATAACTTAAATTTAAGGGTCGATTAATTTTTGAATTTTCGTATTGAAAACGAATTATTATAAATGAAAATAAGGATTGTTTAATTATGGATTAATAGTTGGAGGATTTTTTTGCCGTTGTGATCGGCCACCGTCTCTATCTTTTGCGCCGGCAAAAAATCTACTGGTTGCGTGGGTTATTTTTAACGTCGCTTTTGATTCGCTGTACTTAGTCATCAGAAATTCTGAAATTATGATTATTATCGTTTAATTGAAAATTATAAAAGTATAATTGAAGTAATTTTTTTTTAATGATATTAATTTACCATTCATGTGTTTAAAAAATTCCGTAGCAGAAAAATTTTTTTTTCCGATCCCATTAACGACTCTACCACAGCCACTGTACTGCAATTGAACAGTTTTGGTAATTAATTTTTTCAGGATAACTGAAATATCCGATTCATAGTCGGTAGATCCAATAGTTTCCAATCGAAAAATATCTTTCTGTAATTATACAAAAAATTAAAAATTAAAAGGTATAATAAGACCAATCGTATGGTACTCTGCCCTTAAATATTAAATATATACCAGTGCTTCCTGTTTCGCGCTGTCAACTTTAAGAGCTTCGTCAAATTCCAAAAAATTTTTCTACATCATTGGCTGGCAAATCTGTGCCTATAATTTTCCAAGGCTGTGGATGGACAGATTGATCAGAACTTTGTTTTATAATTTCTAATTTCAGGGTATTCATCTTTTGATCCAAGTCGTAGAGTATACTCCTCTTCGCGTTGTTTAGCTCTTTTTTAATAAACAGTTTTAAATCTTCAACAGCTGCCTTGAACTCAGATATATCTGTAATAACATTAAAAATATACAATTCAATATAACAAAAATATTAAAGTTGACTCAATAAAAATCCGCCATTGAAAAATTACATAAAATATGAAGTAATATGGAATTAATAAAAAATTTTTTAGAATAAAATTTAGATTTTTTAAATTAAAAAAAAATTAATCTACACGAATATTTTTTTTTAATTATAAAAAACTCATGATTATTCAATCAAAAATATTTACACACTAACCTTCATGGGAATTCATAAGTGGTTGTCTTGGAAACGTCGATGCTCCTCCAGTAGCGTCCTCCGTATCAATAGGGATGATTCACCACCATTTTCTGGAATTGCATCAAGTACGCTTGCTGTACTGTTTTTTTTTGTCATGGATGTAGAATCTCTATTCTGGATATTGTTTCTACTCAGCGGACGCGGTGTGGCTAATGCTTGAGAAACACCTGCAGAGTTCAACTGAAGAGGTTCAACAGTGTTGTGCAACTGAGATTCGGTGTCAGAACTGACATCTTTTTTTTTAAAAGATCTTCTCAGTCTTCTAATTCCTTGTTCATAATCTTCTGAAATAGGAATTGAGTTTAGTCGATTGTTGATTATAATAAAAAAATTACCATCGAGAAAAATAATTATGAAATTGAAAAAAAAAATTTTAAAAATGAATAAACTTCAATGGTAATTATTATTTAAAAAACTTAATTGCAGAAAATTTATTAAAAAAAAAAAAAAAATTAAATATTAAATAATTTTCATAGTTATTACTTACTTGCTTTAGAAATGATAGTTATCGGGTATGATGGCCACGTTTCACCAGGAACACGTTGATTTTCCACCCATTTCTCGATTTTTGAAAAATCTTTTTTGGGAGGATAATAACACATTTCCTCATTATCAAATAACCAGGAGATTGGCAGCAATTCGACGCACTTTTTGTCATTTATCAGTTCGTTAAACTGTACGACTACAAACAAAGTATCAGTACCTGACATGATTTTAAATTACTACAGCCACAGGAAGAAATTTTAAAAAAACTGACGAGCTCAACAGTTGACCACGCTTTAGATATTAAGACGGATTTTACTCAAAACTAACACCACTAACTATAGAAACAAAGACGTATCGACAAGTACAAACACGTTGAGTTGCATCCAATAGCAAAGACGCGCGTGTGGCCGGCCGCACGACAATACACTCATGTAGACAAGTGTCTCACACTTCCCCATACGCACACTTGCTACCCCGACTCACTAATATTATTAAGGTATTAGGATGAAACATATACATGTATAACAACAGCGCTACGCATCTTTGTTATTTGACACTGATGCTTAGTGTGTTGGGGTAGTCGGTTTGTCTTTACTACGCGAAGTAAGACAAAGACGGTGCCAATATAAAAACGTGAACAACAGAGATACACTATTTCTTTTAAATAAGATAATATAAAATTCTTAAAAAAAAATATTAAGAGCGTAAAATAATGAAATAAATAATAAATAAAAATTTTCAAATAAAATAAATCTTAATTAAATGAAATAAAATAAAATTTATTAAAAAAAAAAATTATATAACGAAATAAATAATGATACTGAAGTTAGCAGACGCCTAATAATTTTTTGATTTTTTTTTAGAAGATAAAACATTAAAAAAAAAATATTTTTAAAAATTGCACCTGTAGTTTTTTAAATTTTCTACATGTGCATATTTTTATATTATTTTTTTTGCAATTGATTTATTGAAAAACAAAAATTCAAAAATTTTAAAATGTCTGCTAACTTCAGGATCATAAATAAATAATAAATAAAAATTTTCAATTAAAATAAATCTTAATTAAATGAAATAAAATAAAATTTATTAAAAAAAAAATTAAATAATGAAATAAATAATGATACTGAAGTTAGCAGACGTCTAATAATTTTTTGATTTTTTTTTAGAAGATAAAACATTAAAAAAAAAATATTTTTAAAAATTGCACTTGTAGTTTTTTAAATTTTCTACATGTGCATATTTTTAAAAAAATTATTATTTATTCATACCAAATTAAAATTTATAGCTATTATAAACAATTAAAAATAATAATTTATAATTCTAAGTTATCCATTCATATAATTATTTTTTTATTTTTTATAGTAACAATAATTGTTTATTTATAAAATAAGAAATGCTGAGGCTCGGTAGCCCAGTGCTGATCCACGCTTGGGCCAAGATCGAATATTCGAGGCTCGGATTTCCAGTACTGATCCTAACTTGGGCCAACGTTGAACAGCCGAGGCTCGGTTACTCAAGACTGACCCTAGCTTGGGCCAACGTTGAACAGCCAAGGCTCGGTTGTTCAGGACTGACTCTAGCTTGAGCCAACATAAAAAAAAACCAAGCATCGATTGCCCACGGCTGGCCTAGGCATGGGCCAACATCGAACTACCGAGGCTCGGTTGCCCAAGACTGGCCCGAGTCTGGTCCCGTCGTTCAAGACTGGGGGCTCCTACATGGGTTGTATCGTTTTTCTTAGTCAGGAATTATTCTTGTGCCCTTTGTTGGTGCTTAAATAATGTTCACCACTGATTGTTTTACAAAATATTGAGAAATAAATGTGTGTCAAATCAGACAATAATTAAAAAAATTTTTAAATTAATTCTTTATCTGTAATTATAGAAATTTGTTATAGTAATAATGTAAATACAATTTTAAGTAGCAACTGTAACGGTTAATAATGTAATTTTAGTTAAATAAATCTTCAAAATATTATTTACTTGTTATTTTGAATTCTCGCTTTATTTAAAAATTAATGGTTGCCCGCATGAAAAAACTTCATATGTGAAAACATATGTAATAGAGTATATCATAAAGGTAAAAGGGCGCATAAATTTTTTTTTTCATCGCCAATTGATTAGTAAACATTTTCTATGCTTGAAAATCAAACATTGTTTTCCCAAAGCTAAAAGGGCGTATGTCTTTAATTATGCACCCTTTCAGCTTTAGGAATTTGAAAACTTTGTGACCAAAAACTAAAAAGGCGTATAAATTTTTTTCTGAAAAATTTACTAAAAAGCTTATCTGAAGTCTAAAAATAAAAAAAAAAAAATGCTGCAGTCAAAAAGGTGCATTCTAACATCTGTCCTTTTAATACCAAAATTGAAAATATGCTTAGAAAAATCACAAGGTACGCGTGAATGTATTAATATTTTTTGTTATGGAATTAATTATTACAGTTTATAAAATCATTTTGAAATTCTTATACCAACCAGTGTGAAAAAAAAAATGTTCGAAAAATATACGAAAAATGTTCGAAGCTCGAACATCGAAACGTGACACAATTTTGCATATTTTTCGAACATTCAATGATTTGAGTTTTTCGTTCAGAAAATTTTTTATGAAATATTATTTGTATTTTTTTTTCGGACATGTAGTTTTTCAAATTTTTGAATTCTTTCAATCTAGATAAGTAAGAAAATTTTTATAATTTTTAATTTCTGAGATTTTGAAAGTTTCACTTAAAAATCTTACTAAAATTTTTGAACAAACTTTGAGCATTTTTCGCATATTTTTTAAACAGATTTCGCATATAAAAGTACTGGTTTTTGAGTCAATTTTTTCTCAAAACACTAAGGAAACTTTTCGAACAAATTTCGTACATGAAATTTCTATGATTTTGTGTCTATTTTTTCTCAAAATACTATGGAAACTTCATGTACGATATATGTTCGTAGAATAATCGAAAAGTTTCCTTAGTATTTCGAGAAAAAATAGACTCGAATTCCAAGAAACTTTATGTAAGAAATGTGTTCGAAAAATATTCGAAATTTGTTCGAAAAGTTCCCTTAGTGTTTTGAAAAAATATAGACTCAAAATCAGAGAAATTTCATGTACGAAATCTGTTCGCAATTCATTCGAAAAGTTTCCTTAGTGTTTTGAGAAAAAATTAACTCAAAACCGAGTACTTTTATATGCGAAATCTGTTTGAAAAATATGCGAAAAATGTTCGAAAAGTTTCTTTAGTATCTTGAGAAAAAATAGACTCGAAATCCAAGAAATTTCATGTACGAAATGTGTTCGAAAAATATGCGAAAAATGTTTGAAGTTTGAAAATTTCGTTTTCTTTGTTGACCAGTTCAGGTATACTACTGTTTATAATTTTTGCTCCGCCTATATTAAATACAGAATATCTTTGAAATATCCTAGGAAGGTCCTGTAGCAAATTTCATAATTTTCCGAGCATGCTACCGGTCACTAGACTGAAAAAACTTTGAAAATTTTGTTTTTTTTTGTTAACCTGTTCAGGTAAACTATTGTTTATAATTTTTGCTCCGCGGATATTAAATGCAGGATATCTTTGTGTTACCTAAAAGAGTTCATGTGTCTTGAGTTCTGTCATAATTCGATCAAATTCATGTATATTTCGCCGAAACTTTGAAACAAAAAATTTTATTCTCTGGGCAAGAAGGCCCCTTTCCAAAAAATGATAAATTTGTGGCGGTCACGTAAATAATTAATTAGTTAATAATTATTGATTGTAGTTTTTTCTTAATATTTTATTTTCTAAAATCATTTATATTTTAAAGCAGTAAAAAATAGTCTAACATAAGTACATGTAATATTTTTTAGCATTTATTTTATAGTAACAGTAGACGTAGGAAATATTGTTGTAAAGTATTTTTAGTTTTTATTAAGAAATCTATTTAGGTAGGATTCAGTTGTAAACATTTTGTAAATATTGTAACCCCGAGTTTTTTCCCTCCGACCCATGGGTTTTTCCCAAACCCATGGGTTTTTCCCTAGCAGCTTGTCTACCTTTCCTTTTTACTGTGTTTCTATTTTTTATGTCTTACTATATTTTTTACTATAGTTTGATATGAAATTTACCCTGATAGTCACCTCAATGGAGGGTAGAGGTAAGGAGCACTCTCTCATATGGGGCTTCACTCTCAAAAGTGTCCACGAAAAGCTGGAAACGTATAGTTCTGAAACCAACTACAAAGGCGCTGATGCGAAGAATGGTTAGATGGGAACGTGGCGATTATTGATGAAGTGAAGTATGCCACAGGTCAATAGTAGAGTACAGAAGTAGTTGTACTGAATAGAGTAGTTGATAAAAGTAATATAAATGAATATTCAATTGATAATATAGTCAAGTGAAAATTCTAAATATTTTTAAGAACAATTTAAATTATTTTTTAAATTAATTTTTTTTGCGTTTGAGGTAGTGCATTACTCTCAACATGTCAATTTAAGTCTTAAATTATATATAAACAATAGACTGATTTAAAAAAATCAACTATTTTTTTTTATCAAGGACACAGACTCCGAAGTTTCAATAGGGTAAAAGAAGTCACCAGTTAAAATTTGAGCCCTTAACATTAATATTAAGTACTCGCTGATTGTGATTTTTTATTTCCCATTTGAATAACATGGGAAAAAAATTTTTTAAGTTCGGAATTGTATACCTCGATAATGGCTTATTGTACAAATAAGCCCAGGATATATTTTACTAGAAAATTTAATGTTCTATAAAAAAGGACTCTTATGATTTTTTGATAAATCCATCTGTTTAAAAGTTATTTGAGATTGAAGTCAAATTTATAGTAAATATCAAGATCTTTTTCCTTTTCCATCGAAACTACCAGACTTATTACAAAATGTTAGAAAATCTTTATTGTAGACAATTTAATTTCCTACAAATTATCTTAGATAAAATTTTTTAAAATTCTGCATTGTTTTCTAGTTATTATCATTTTAATATCAAGATCTTCCAATTGATCCGAATACTATATTTTTTTTAAGATATTGATATTAAAATGGTAATAACTATAAAACAATGCGGAATTTAAAAAAATTTTGTCAGAGATAATTTGTAGGAAATAAAATTGTCTACAAAAAAGATCTTCTAACATTTTGTGATCAGTCTGATAGTTTCGCTGCTCTGTTGAAATGAATCAGTGAAAAGTGCTGCAAATCTTATACAAAGCGATACTTAGATTAACAAATAACTTTTAAGTTAATAGGTTAAAAGCTTGTCATTATTCTTTTACATAATTATTATTTTTTCTTTAAGTTTATTTAAGCTATATTATTTGTTTCGTTTCATATGCTTCTTATACGTTATATCATTGTTCAAAATTTATAACAATGTTTCGAAATAAATTTATGTACTCGATTGTAATTTTAATTATTCCTAGCAATCAAACTCTCCGCAAAAAAATTTTTTTTTCTGATTTATTAGTTTTTATACATTGTATTTGAGTTCTTTTTACTGAAAAGAGTATTAAAATTTTAAATATCATTGTTATATATTGAATCAACGACAGAAATAATATTATTTTCTTGATATTCTAAAATTTGATATTATAATTTTTTGAAAGTCGCGCGCTTGCGAACCGGATTTACATCTTTCTT
This sequence comes from Microplitis mediator, assembly GCF_029852145.1. Classification (NCBI taxonomy): domain Eukaryota; kingdom Metazoa; phylum Arthropoda; class Insecta; order Hymenoptera; family Braconidae; genus Microplitis; species Microplitis mediator. Next base: position 16,574,695 of record NC_079978.1, on the reverse strand, counting down.
CGTTTAATTCTGTCCTACTCTAACAGTTTTAGGCGCTTTCTTTTAAATTAAGTCATTCTCTTAAGCAGCGCCACCATAAATTTCTCTGATTTTATGGACACTTTTAATATACAGAGAGAGTGCTCCTTACCTCTACCCTCTATACTTAAATTATAACTCGATTTCTAATAGTGTAGATTAAAATCATTCTCAATCAACACGACAAAAAAAAGACAAATCCTACCAAAAACAGATTCTCTGTATAAAATCGCGCCAAGTACACGTTTAAAATTTTTTACAATTAAGACAAGATTCTTTTTACAAAAAAATGAATCAAATCGAAAAAATACCAAGTACCTAATATAATTCGAAATCATGGAAAACATTTTCATAGAATTGAACAAAAAATTGAAAAAAAAAAATTTCAATGTACTTGGTGTGCCTATAAACTGGAAAAAAAGAATATCATTCAATTTAATTGGAAAATAATTTATATGCGAAATCAATTCTAAAAATTTTGCTTGAATAAATTTAGTAACGCACACCAAGTACATTGAAATTTTTTTTTTTTTCAATTTTTTGTTCAATTCTATGAAAATGTTTTCCATGATTTCGAATTATATTAGGTACTTAGTATTTTTTCGATTTGATTCATTTTTTAAAAAAAAAAATCTTGTCTTAATTGTAAAAAATTTTAAACGTGTACTTGGCGCGATTTTATACAGAGAATCTGTTTTTGGTAGGATTGCTCATTCAGAAAAAAAATAAAAAAATAATAATTTTAAAACCCTACCCCCCCCCCCCTTTTAAACATTTCGAATATCAACTCATAATACATAATACAATGCTTTATTATTGTTGAAAAAAAATGTGACCGTAATGAAGAAGAAATATTAATGTTATGTCTGAAAATTTGAACATATTCTTTTATTAATTCTCTTCCAAATATTATTTTAAAATTATTTTAAACGAACATATTTGTTTGCCAGTCGGTTAAAAGTACTTCAAAAGCAATTAAAGGGGATAAGTTAAAACCTGTTCAAGGTTGGAGTGCAGCCGACACGCTATGAGGCTGCATGCAACCGGGCCTTAGCAAATAGTAATAGAAATATTGCACGACTCATGATGCGAAGCATCAGAGTGTGCTTTACGATCGAAAAATTTGTTTTACCTCACTTCGGCAACTATTTTAAGTATATTAAGCGTGAGTCACTCTTTGGCGATAGAAGTTTCTTTCGGAAAATAAAACCAAACCAGATATTTCCAACTTTTACTGAACGCCATATGAAAAATAAAATTTACTTACTATAATTTGGAATATTCAGTTCAAGTAACAAATACAAAAATTATAAAACTAAAATTTTAACACGACCATTTTAAATGTTAAAATAACAAATTTAAATGGCAAAAGAAACATAAAAAGTACAGAGTTTAAATCTGAACTTGCATATATATCCATTACTAGAATCATAATTATACCAAAATATTTAAATCAAATTTTAAACCAAGTATAACAGATTTGAACATGCAGGTAAAAATATTATTTTTGAGGATTGTTAAAATAGAATATGTTGTAAGCAGTGACAATCCTCATAGCCCAGGCTCGTAGTTTCAGGTACTTGGGACTCATATCTCTGACGTCAGAGTGACGTCAATCGCACCCCCATAGACCAGCTGGAATAGTGGGGCTAGAGAACAACGAAGATATATGTACGCAGTTACGGCACGACCCCCACTACTCTCATCAGGTAGAGTCACATCTTATACACCCGCAAACTTATACCTAAGTTAGATTAGTGTTAGTATGTGGAAGATTCTCGAGTAAGTGGTCACAATTTTAAAATAAAGTTAAAACTTAGCGTAGGCTGTTAGCCACCTAATAATAATGTTTTAATCAGCTTCAAATTAGTGTAGGCTGGTAGCCACCTAATAATAATAAGTTAAAATCAGGTTCAAATTAGTGTAGGCTGGTAGCCACTTAATACGTGTGAAATAAAATAAAAAAAATTCATTTAAGTTGAAAAAATGCGGTAGTTAATGTACAAGTTGAATCTAAAAAAAAAAACAAAATAACATCAAGAAAGCAACAAAGCTCATGCAAGACACAAGTAAGTCAATCTCTCTCTATATATATAGGGTAACTAGTCCGGTCTGTGACCACTCACCAGTGAACGACCGGTATGCAGAAGAATGATCATAATTATTTTAAAATTAAATTAAAAGTTATTATTTACTTGTAAATGTAATCTAACATGTCTTCATTATTATTAAATCACAACGAATTGAAGTGATCTATAAAATTATCATTGAAAATAACTAAAATTATATAGAGGATTGAAGAGTTATTAAAGAAATATTGAATTTGAACATAAACGTTTGAAAAAAAACATTTTTAAAAACGATGTTTCAATAGTAGTAATTGATTTTTTTATAAAACAGTAAATTTATAATCATTTATATAAGTATATCCCAGCAAACGGGATCGCATTGAATCGCATTCAGTTTTCTATCCGATTCAATCCTGTTTTTGCAATGGCCGTCTTGTCAATCCGAATCAATGCGATTCAATGCGACACGTTGATATAGGCTAAGTAGGAAATTTTTTTTACCGATTAACTCAAAATTCTAGAGTACCGATAGCCGAAGTTGAAAAATTTCAATACGATTATAATATGACTCAAAAATAATTGAGAGAAAAAAAATTATTTTAATACAGAGTGTAAATAGAAAACATCTAGTAAAATTATAGCTTTTGCAATCATTTTGATGATATCATATTTTTTTAGTAAAATAATTTACTAAGCACGAAAAATTGAATGACTGTGAAAGTAATTAAGTTTAAAGGCATGCATTTATTTATTTAAAAACTACAAACTATTGAACTTTGTTAAAATATAAATATTAAGGGAGATAACCACTGTGAGGATCGAAAAAATAGATGATTTTCGAAAATTTTTTTGACTGGAATAATAAAGGAATTCGGGGATCGGGTTTTTTTTTTGTTTTATAATGTATACATTGAAGATAATTCTCCTAAATTTTCATCAAAAAATAATATGTTGTTACAAAGTTATAAGCATTTTTGTGGAGCAACAAAAAAATTTTCCCCACCACGTCGAAATCTCTAACCCAAAAACGGATTATCAGAAACAAAAAAACCAAACGGCGTTGTAATGTGTATGCATGTGGTTATCGTTCCACGTAGGGGATTTTGAAAATTTAGATTTGAAAAATAATGGCGACATATTAAAAATTTTTTCGTTTTTTTTTTTCTCATTTTTTTGGATTCAAACAGCCCTAAAAAATCTTAAAAATCAAAATTTTCAAAATTCACGTGCAACTTTAGCTACTGAATAGACGAATACGGCATAAAAAAAAGTTGCGAATCGGTTCATATTTATGCAAATTACAGATGCCACCAGTTCAAAAAGAGTAGTTTCGAGAAAAACGCGTTTAAAGTTTTTAGTCGATGCAACGGTCAGTTGACGCACTGTCACAAAAATGACTATAACTTGGAAAATATTCGGAATTTTCATATAAAACTCTAGATACATATTTTTGAATATAGACACTAGACTGATTCAAAAAAATCGACTAATTTTTAACTTCCCGCTAAGAAAATTGTAAATTTTCAAAAATTCGGGAAGTTATTGGTTTCGGTCCGATTTTTTTTTTCTGCATTATATCGAAAATATTGTTGGAAATGACGAAAAAAAAACTGTGAAAGTTTGAGCTCTTAATATTAATATTAACAACTGCCGCATCGCAATTTTCTATTTCCCGTTTAAATAACATGGGAAAATTTATTTTTCAAGCTTTGGAATTTTGTAGCTCTCGGTGGGACCAATACTTTCAAATGTTCGAGACATATTCTTGCAGGAAATTTGACGCTCTACAAAAAAGGTCTCTTATAATTTTTCGATATTTTTATTTCTTCAAAAGTTATTCAAAGTTTAAGTTATATTGAAGATAAATTTCTACATTTTTTAAATTTTTTGACGCAACCATTAACTTTATCCGAAAATTTTAGAGGACATTTTTTGCAGAGCCTTTTATTTCCTACAACTTATCTCAGAGAAAATGTTTGATATTTCTCACAAGTCGTAAGTTATTCGCAATTAATTGAAAATTTAATATAATTAATTTTAAGCAACAAAATTTAGATTATTTAAGAATATACACTTTGATTTAATAAAAAAAAAAAAAATTTTTTTTTTTGAAATCTCACAGTGGCTATCCCTCTTAAAAATGTCAGATAGACAAATAGGCTAGTCGAGAAGTGAGTTTTCTGCGAAAAATCGTTAAGACACTCTTAAAAATATGGCGGTTGGTGCATTGGATTCAGAATTTAATTCTGGGAAATGGGTGGTTTTTTATTTATCCGCCATTACAAATTTCATTTGTTACAAACAAAAAACGAAGAGACAAAAATGGAGTCTCCGTTTTGTAGCTATAACTTCAAAAATATTAAAGATATCTGAAATTTAAAAAAAAGATTCTAAAAGAGGAGAAAATTTTAGTAAAATAAGTCTTGACTCCCCGAGTTGTAGCTCCATTATTTATTATTTTAATTAAACGTTGAAAGTTGGGCTCCGCGCGGCCGTTTCGGTGCCTAGGCGTCGCCGCAAAGCAAAGTATGCAACACAAAATAATTTTTTTATAACATTCAATATTAATTTAAAAATCTGAATAAATTATAGTGTCATCTAGACACTTGAAGGAATATAGCCCCGCAAAAGAATAATTTTTTAGCTAGATTTTTGATTACGTTATTTAATTGTTAATTAACAAATTTTTCGGAGACTTGAGTTTTGTGTTGCATACTTTGCATTGCGGCGTTAAATTAAAATTATAAATAATGGAGCTACAACTCGGGGAGTCGAGGCTTACTTAACTAAAATTTTCTCATCTTTTAGAATCTTTTTTTAAATTTCAGATATCTTTAATATTTTTTAAGTTATAGCTACAAAACGGAGACTCCCTTTTTGTCTCTTCGTTTTTTAGGTAGATTTTTTTAAAAATCTAGGTATTGTATTTGTCCTCATGGTCGATTTTTCAAGGAATTTTGTCACAACCGATCATAATTAGTTGAGTAGAGTCCGAAAATACCATTCGTTGAAAAATTTATATATGTATGTATATATATTAGGGTGGTCCGTTTGGAACGACTATTTTTTTTTTTTCGCTCCCACTGAAAAATATTGTTGTAGACATTGAAAAAAAAATTCTCTGAAAGTTTTAGCTCTTAATTTTAATTCTAAGTACTTTACATTTGATTTTGAAATTGTCTCATTTAAAATACATGGGAAAGTTGGGATTTTTTTTTTAATTCTCTATAACTCAGCCGCATTTTAAGTTATCGGGTCGCCGTTTGCGGCATTTTTTAGGTAATTTGATACTCTTCAAAAGTCTCCTTAATAGTTTTACTCGGACTCTAATTGTTTTTTCTGTATTGGTAATGAAAATAATTTTTTTAATAATAATTTGGGTTTTTAGTTGATATTAACTAAATAACGAAATTTACAGAAAAAGTGCAGATAACGATTTTTTAGGAAATTTTATTCGCTACAAAAAAGGTCCTCTTAGTTAAGTAGCTTAAGTTCTCCGTTCACGTGATATAGGGATTTTAGTAATTTTGTAAATAAAATATTTGTCAAAAATTTTTCCGAAGTTCATCAATTTGACCCCTTCTGATTTTAATGACTGGATTAAATTAATGAAAGGAAAATTATTTACTGATTTAAAATTGAAATGAAATAGCATTTGGTGGAATTTTTTGACAAATATTTTATTTACAAAAATACTGAAATCTCTATATCACGTGAACGAAGAACTTGAGCCACTTAACTAAAAGGACCTTTTTTGTAGCGAATAAAATTTCCTAAAGAATCGTTATCTGCACTTTTTCTTCAAATTTCGTTATTTAGTTAATATCAACTAAAAACCCGAATTATTATTAAAAAAATTATTTTCAGAACCAATACAGAAAAAACAATTAGAGTCCGAGTAAAACTATTAAGGAGACTTTTGAAGAGTATCAAATTACCTAAAAAATGCCGCAAACGGCGACTCGATAACTTAAAATGCGGCTGAGTTATAGAGAATTAAAAAAAAAATCCCAACTTTCCTATGTATTTTAAATGGGAAAATTTCAAAATCAAATGTAAAGTACTTAGAATTAAAATTAAGAGCTAAAACTTTCAGAGAATTTTTTTTTCAATGTCTACAACAATATTTTTCAGTGGGGGCGAAAAAAAAAAAAATAGTCGTTCCAAACGGACCACCCAATATATATATATATATATATATATATATATATATATATATATATATATATATATATATATATATATATATATATATGCAATAGAACCAAGTTTTGAGAACACGATTGCGCCTAGAGTCCTTATCGGATCTTAATGAAATTTTTCACACTTATTCTACTTGCGATTATCACGGTCAAGTTCGAAGATGGGCTAAATCGTTCGATTAGTTTAGAAGATATGGCTGTTTCAAATTTCCACGATTTTTCAAAAAAAAAAATTTTTATCCACTTTCAAGTTCATTTAACTTTAAAACTACAACTCATAGATAATTTCCGTAAAAAGGATTTGAAAGCTTGACTAATAAGCTTTAATTTATGACCTAAAAGTTTATATTTTGACCATTTCTTCCAATAATTTGATAGCCTTGAAAATTTTAATGGAACTAAGAAATGTTGAAAATATGGTTTTCATTCCACATAACTTATGCTTGTCCCATTATAATCCAGTTTTGTCAGTTGTATTATATTGTGCACAAAATAATCTGTAAATTTCACAGCTATTTTATATTTTAAAAGTATTTCTTTTATTATTTATGATGTATCAAATGTACCTCCACGACCTATGATTATCACTGGTCTTGTCATTATGATAGCGCCCATAGTTCTTATCAGATCTTGATAAAATTTTTTTTTCTTATGTTATAGGTAATTATCTTGATCAAGTTCAAAGATGGGCTAAAGTGGTAGATTAGTTTAGAAGTTGTGGATGTTTGAAATTTCCTCGATTATTTTAAAAAATTAGTTTTTAATCACTATTAAAGTTCATATAACTTTAAAACTAAAACTCATAGAAAATTTCTATAGAAGTTATCTGAAAGCTTGTCTAATAATCTTTAATTTATAACCTTAAGCTTTATGTTTTGACTATTTCTTCCAATAATTTGATAGCCTTGAAATTTTTAATGAAATCTAAAAATGTTGGGAATATGGTTTCTTATTCCACATAACTTAAGCATTTCCCATCATAATTCAATTTCGTCAGTTGTATTTTATTGTGAAGAAAATAACCTGTAAATTTCACAGCTATTTTATATTTTAAAAGGATTTCTTTTATCACTTATGTTGTTTCAAACGTACCTGTGCGTCCTATAATTATAACTGGTCTTGCCATCGTAATAGCGATTACAATTATGATCATATTAAGTAAATTTTCTATATACTTTGTTTACGTGAAGGTTAGTTTGGTACATTACCTATATAATGTTTTGTCAAATCAACTATCTGAAGTTCTGTATCGGAAATAGTCGTTGTCTTTTTTTTACCCTCACTCTTAGAAAACAAGCCTAATTTCATATCATGACTATACACTAACATGAATCACAAGATATGTATGTATGAAACTTTTTATATAGATTAATTGGAAAATCTACCTTCCATTTCGGCTGCCGAATGGCCTTTTTGTTTATAACAAATGAAATTTTTAATGGCGGATAAATTAAAAAATTCCCATTTCTCAGCATTAAATTCTGAATCCAATGCACCAATCGCCATATTTTTAAGAGTGTTTTTACAATTTTTCGCAGAAAACTCACTTCTCGACTACACTAGATGACAGTTCCAGAAAAATTGTCAAGGTCTTACTTTCACGTTCGACTGTCAACAAATTTTAACGGCTTGCAGGCAAAATCCCCACATCACATTCTGACCGGTATATATTTCGCCCAAATAAGTTTCCATGAAGCAACAAAATGCCCAAATCACAAATAGCCAAAGTGACAAAATGTTGAAATCACAAAATGCAAATGTTTCAATACGTTGGAATAAAAACACGCCCAAGTAACAATTCGACCAATTGAAAAAAGGTCAAAGTTAAAAAATCCTGAAATTATGCATACATCGCAGAATTCACGATTCGTCCAAGTGACAATTCGTCAAAATTATAAAATGCCCAGAAATAAAAAGGGAGGATAACCTCAGTCAATAATCTAGAATTCTACAGTACAATTAGTATGATCATAACAGTAACCAGATAATAAATAAAAAAAATCAGCAGTAAATTTAAAAACAAGATAATTGTATATCATAATAATAAATAGTACTTTTTGGAATTGAACAAGAAGTAAATTTATTATCTTTTATATTTAATAAAAAATAAATAAATTAAAACTAATTATAGTAATTTAAATAAAAATAATTATTAAACGAACAAAAAAAAATTTTTTTTGAAATTTGAAACGAATTACTTAAAGTAATTACCAACTCCAAATAAGACATTAATATAGAATATAAATATAATTACAACTTGACTAATTTCTATACATTATTTTTACGTACATGTAAATTTTCAAGTCATAAATATATCGTTAAAATTATTTTTTTATTTTTCGTAAATCAATCAATTTTAAAAAATATTAATTTTAAAGATAACTACACTTATCCAAAAAATTAAAGGAACAAAATAATTTTATAAATTTTTTAGTGATTTTTGGAAGGCTGTATTTTCGTGAAAAATAATCGTATCGAATAAACAAAAAAAAGCAAATTGAAGCTTGAAATGTCTAGTTTGAAGATATTCCAGCAAAATATTTTTTCGAGCCAGGGTTTTTGCGGAATTATAAGAAACAGGTCAAGACAAAATTTTTGTAAATTTTTTGGTTTTGTTTTTAAGGTCTACGGGGCCGGGAAAATTTTTTCAAAAAAACGAATTCATGACTCTTAGGAAATTTATTCAGCTACAATCTGCATTTTTTTGGTTCTCTGTACGTCAATTTTCTGCTGAGATATCAGCTTTCAAATGAAAAAGGATCCTTTTGTCTTTGATTATTGATATCTCAGCAAATAATGACCGCACAGTAATTTAAAGGGCAGTTTAGGAAACTTAAATAAATGCCCTACAAGCTCCATTTTCGATTTTTCCCAAAAAAAATTTTTTTTCATCCGTGATATCCATTCGAATAATCCTTAAAAAATGGCCATTTTCTGGTTTTTTAGTCGACTCATCGCTACTCTGCAAATATTGATAAAAAAAATAATGTTGCCAGGTAATTTTACAGCTTAATGTATCCTTAAAAACTCTGGAAATTTTCAGATTGATCCATTGAACCGTTTGTCTGGTCCGATTGCTCAAAGTTGTGCAAAACAATTAAAGGAACAAGTTTTGTTCCGTAAATTGTCTAATCGTTATCAAAATGAAAAAATCAATTTTTTCGGATTTTCTTTCATTTTTGTGTTAGTTATTCAGTAAATTTGAGGTAAAGAGAAAAAAAAAATTTTTTTCCGAAAAACGAAAAAAAAAAAAAAAAAAAAACTGAATAAAACGTTAAAAAAAAAAGTAAAAAAATTCTTGTTTTATCTCGTTTTTCGGAAAAATTTTTTTTTTTCTCTTCACCTTACATTTACTGAATAACCAACACAAAAATGAAAGGAAATCCGAAAAAATTGATTTTTTTATTTTGATAACGATTAGACAATTTAAGGAACAAAACTTGTTCTTTTAATTGTTTTGCAAAACTTTGAGCAATCGGACCAGACAAACGGTTCAATGGATCAATCTGAAAATTTCCAGAGTTTTTGAAGATACATTTAGCTGTAAAATTACCTGGCAACATTATTTTTTTTATTAATATTTGCAGAGTAGCGATGAGTCGACTAAAAAACCAGAAAATGGCCATTTATTAAGGATTATTCAAATGGATATCACAGATGAAAAAAAATTTTTTTTGGAAAAAATCGAAAATGGAGCTTGTAGGGCATTTATTTAAGTTTCTTAAACTGCCCTTTAAATTACTGTGCAGTCTTTATTTGCTGAAATATCAATAATCAAAGACAAAAGGATCCTTTTTCATTTGAAGGCTGATATCTCAGCAGAAAATTGACGTACAGAGAAACAAAAAAATGCAGATTGTAGCTGAATAAATTTCCTAAGCGAGTCATGAATTGGTTTTTTTAAAAAAATTTTCCCGGCCCCGTAGACCTTAAAAACAAAACCAAAAAATTAAGAAAAATTTTGTCTCGACCTTTTTCTTATGATCCCGCAAAAACCGTGGCTCGAAAAAATATTTTGCTGGAATATCTTCGAATTAGAGATTTCAAACTTCAATTTGCTCTTTTGTTTCTTCGATACGATCATTTTTCACGAAAATACAGCCTTCCAAAAATCAATAACAAATTTATAAAATTTTTTTGTTCCTTTAATTTTTTGGATAAGTGTAGTTATCTTTAAAATTAATATTTTTTAAAATTGATTGATTTACGAAAAATAAAAAAATAATTTTAACGATATATTTATGACTTGAAAATTTACATGTACGTAAAAATAATGTATAGAAATTAGTCAAGTTGTAATTATATTTATATTCTATATCAATGTCTTATTTTAACTTGGTAATTACTTTAAGTAATTCGATTCAAATTTCAAAGAAAATTTTTTTTTGTTTTTTTAATAATTATTTTTATTTAAATTACTATAATTAGTTTTAATTTATTTGTTTTTTATTAAATATAAAAGATAATAAATTTACTTGTTGTTCAATTCCAAAAAGTACTATTTATTATTATGATATACAATTATCTTGTTTTTAAATTTACCGCTGATTTTTTTTATTTATTATCTGGTTACTGTTATGATAATACTAGGTTTACTGTAGAATTCTAGATTATTGACTGAAGTTATCCTCCCTTTTATTTCTGGGCATTTTATAATTTTGACGCACTGTCACTTGGACGAATCGTGAATTCTGCCATGTATGATTTCAGGATTTTTTAACTTTGACATTTTTTCAATTGGTCGAATTGTTACTTTTGTGATTTGGGCATTTTGTTGCTTCACGGAAACGTATTGAGGCGAAATATACACTGGTCAGAATGTGATGGGGGGATTTTCCCTGCAAGCCGTATACTTCTGTATGTTGTAGTATGAACTAATAATATCAACTATCATTTTCATTGTCTTGCATTGAATGAACTGGCCCCTGGTTAGTCTCTTTCTTTTTAAAACACGTGTCCATTGATTGCAATTATTTATGAATCAATAAATTTGTAATCGTGCTTTTGTAGTAATAAATTAATAACTAATCGTGTTCGTAAATAATTCATCTCGAATTATTTATAGATAATTTTTTAAAATTAATTTTAAACTTTACTCCAACTAGTCGGATCAAGAGAATTTCTTATTGGATTACGAGCGGAATTTGATTGTAATTAATATGCGCTAGTGTTTATTTATGAAGAGCTAAAATTTATGAGGTATCTGTGATAAAATACAAGTTAAATTAAACTGTAATTCGAAGAATATTATTTCTGAAACGCCAGACTTTAAAATCATATCAAACAATTAGTTGGTGCATTCATTGTTATAAATTATCGGGTACTGTCAGTTGGAGACATTCTCGAATTTATCAGCTAACTGGGCTGATCATTGAATTTATAATTAAACAATTTTAAAAACGACGTTGGATCTGACCTGAGTAAATACATAATTATTTAAATAATTATATTTTATTTAAATGTTAATTTTTTTTTAATGATTTTAATTCTAAATGTTTTAATTGGAGGTATTTAATAATCGATTTGATGTTTCAGACTTGAAAATGACAATCAAAAAAATTAGTGGCATTGGTGGTGGGTATGTAGGTGGTCCAACATGTAGTGTAATAGCACTGAAGTGTCCGGATATCCGTGTGACGGTTGTTGATAAGAGTAATGAGAAGATAGCTCAGTGGAACTCAGAGAAACTGCGGATTCATGAGCCGGGTTTGGATGAAGTGCTCAAGAAATGCCGAGGAAAGAATTTATTTTTCTCTACGGACATTGAAGCTGCGATACAGGAGGCTGATTTAATTTTTATTTCTGTAATTACACCGACCAAGACATTTGGAAATGGTAAAGGACGTGCCGCTGATTTAACGTACGTTGAAAACACAGCGAGAATGATTGCTGAGGTGGCAACTGATGATAAAATTGTCGTTGAAAAGAGCACGGTGCCTGTTAGAGCTGCTGAAAGTATCATGAATATTTTACGAGCTAATCATAAACCAGGCGTTTCTTATCAGGTATTGCTTATTGTTTTGTTTAGTTTATTGTTAATAAAAATAATAATTGTTAAACTTATCATTAATTTGTTTGTTGTCGTTGTAGATTTTTTCAAATCCTGAGTTTTTAGCTGAAGGAACAGCAATTGATAATTTAGTGAATCCAGATCGTGTTTTAATTGGAGGTGAAGATTTTCCGAAGGGACGCGAAGCTATCGAAAAGCTCTGTAATATGTACGATCACTGGATTCCACGTGAAAAAATCTTTACCACCAACACGTGGAGTTCCGAACTGTCTAAGCTAGCGGCTAATGCATTTTTGGCTCAGCGAATATCCAGTATCAATTCGCTGTCGGCAGTATGTGAAGCTACTGGAGCTGATGTATCTGAAGTCGCAAGAGCCGTTGGTTTGGACTCGCGACTTGGTTCAAAATTCCTTCAAGCCTCAGTGGGTTTCGGTGGCTCTTGCTTCCGAAAAGATCTACTCAATCTTGTATACATATGCGAGTATCTCAATTTACCAGAAGTCGCTGCTTATTGGCAACAAGTAATTGATATGAATGAGTACCAGAAGTCTAGATTCTCGAACAAGATCATTGAGAGTCTTTTCAATACTGTCACAGATAAACATATCGCGATGCTAGGATTCGCATTTAAAAAAAATACTGGAGACACCAGAGAAAGTCCTGCTATCGCTGTGGCCAAAAATCTACTTGACGAAGGGGCCGTTCTTCATATTTACGATCCCAAGGTATTCCATTTACGTAATTTATAATTATTAAAAATTCCAACAACTTTAGAATAGAAAAGATATATCTTAATAAATTTTGTTTTTATGGTTCCACAGGTAGAAGAAACTCAAATAATTGATAATTTATCAGCTGTAGATATCGATGACGTTACAAATCGCATTAATATTTTTGACAATGCGTACAGTGCTACCAAGAACACTCATGCCATTGTCGTATGTACAGAGTGGGATGAATTTATTGTAAGTACACCTCATCAAGTGTACAAAAACGTATTCTTCTATTGTCTAACATTTGTTTATTTCCAGGAACTGGATTTCGAACGTATCTATGCAGAAATGACCAAACCGGTGTACATATTCGATGGTCGTAAAATTCTAGACCATGAAAAATTACAAAAGATTGGTTTCAATGTCCAAACGATTGGTAAACGTGTATCGCGGATCGCCACTTCTAGGACTTGGGGCAGCCCCACACAGATGTGAATTTTTTATAACTAATAATAATTTCAAGTATTAATCGCATTTAAATGCAGTATTCATTGGTAAACCACTGATGACGTAAGTCATTGAAAAGCAATATTTAATGCAATTTTGCAGCAGTATTTTGAATTTTGATGTATATTTTTGTTATTTGTATCAGTATGTTAGTCTTTAATCAACTAATCACTATGATTGTAATTAAACATTTGTAATATTTTTATAATATAAATTAATTGATTGGTATTGAATAAACAATCAAATATTTTATTTTTAATTCACATATTGTTTTTATTTAAATTTCATTAGAGCGGCGTTTCATATTACCACCGGAATCACTGGTGCCAAAATTCGAAATATAAAACATTTTCTTTCTTTGAACTAAACGAATTTTCAGGCTTTCAGGCAAAATCCCCACATCACATTCTGACCAGTGTATATTTTGCCTCAATAAGTTTCCATGAAGCAACAAAATGCCCAAATCACAAATAGCCAAAGTGACAAAATGTTGAAATCCCCCAAGTAATGATTCGACCAATTGAAAAAATGTCAAAGTTAAAAAATCCTGAAATCATACATCGCAGAATTCACGATTCGTCCAAGCGACAATTCGTCAAAATTATAAAATGCCCAGAAAAAAAAGGGAGGATAACCTCAGTCAATAATCTAGAATTCTACAGTACAATGAGTATTATCATAACAGTAACCAGATAATAGATTAAAAAAAATCAGCGGTTAGTGTAAATACAAGATAATTGTATATCATAATAATGAATAGTTTTTTTTGGAATTAAACAAGAAGTAAATTTATTATCTTTTATATTTAATAAAAAATAAATAAATTAAAACTGATTATAGTTATTTAAGTAAAAATAATCATTAAAAAAACAAAAAAAAATTTTCTTTGAAATTAGAAACGAATTACTTAAAGTAATTACCAACTCCAAATAAGACATTAATATAGAATATACATATAATTACAACTTGACTAATTTCTATACATTATTTTCACGTACATGTAAATTTTCAAGTCATAAATATATCGTTAAAATTATTTTTTTATTGTTCGTAAATCAATCAATTCTCAAAAATATTAATTCTAAAGATAACTTCACTTATCCAAAAAATTAAAGGAACAAAATAATTTCATAAATTTTTTAGAGATTTTTGGAAGGCTGTATTTCCGTAACAAATAATCGTATCGAAAAAACAAAAAAAAGAAAATTGAAGCTTGAAATCTCTAGTTTGAAGATATTCCAGCAAAATATTTATTCGAGCCACGGTTTTTGCGGAATTATAAGAAACAGGTCGAGACAAAATTTTTGTAAATTTTATGGTTTTGTTTTTAAGGTCTACGGGGAAAATTTTTTCCGAAAAACGAAAAAAAAAAAAAAATAAATAAAACTCAATAAAATGTGAAAAAAAAATTTTTAAAAATCTTGTTTTTCGGAAAAATTTTTTTTTTTTCTCTGTACCTCACATTTACTGAATAACTAACACAAAAATGAAAGGAAATCCGAAAAAAATTGATTTTTTCATTTAGATAACCATTAGACAATTTAAGGAACAAAACTTGTTCCTTTAATTGTTTTGCAAAACTTTGAGCAATCGGACCAGACAAACGGTTCAATGGATCAATCTGAAAATTTTCAGAGTTTTTAAGGGTACATTAAGCTGTAAAATTACCTGGCAACATTATTTTTTGTTATCAATATTTGGAGAGTAGCGATGAATCGACTAAAAAACCAGAAAATGGCCATTTTTTAAGGATTATTCAAATGGATATCACAGATGAAAAAAATTTTTTTTTGGAAAAAATCGAAAATGGAGCTTGTAGGGCATTTATTTTAGTTTCTTAAACTGCCCTTTAAATTACTGTGCGGTCTTTATTTGCTGAAATATCAATAATCAAAGACAAAAGGGTCCTTTTTCATTTGAAGGCTGATATCTCAGCAGAAAATTGACGTACAGAGAAACAAAAAAATGCAGATTGTAGCTGAATAAATTTCCTAAGAGTCATGAATTCGTTTTTTTTAAAAAATTTTTCCCGGCCCCGTAGACCTTAAAAACAAAACCAAAAAATTTACAAAAATTTTGTCTCGACCTGTTTCTTATAATTCCGCAAAAACCGTGGCTCGAAAAAATATTTTGCTGGAATATCTTCAAACTAGACATTTCAAGCTTCAATTTGCTTTTTTTTGTTTTTTCGATAGGATTTTTTTTCACGAAAATACAGCCTTCCAAAAATCAATAAAAAATTTATAAAATTATTTCGTTCCTTTAATTTTTTGGATACGTGTAGTTATCTTTAAAATTAATATTTTTTAAAATTAATTGATTTACGAAAAATAAAAAAATAATTTTAACGATATATTTATGACTTGAAAATTTACATGTACGTAAAAATAATGTATAGAAATTAGTCAAGTTGTAATTATATTTATATTCTATATTAATGTCTTATTTTGACTTGGTAATTTCTTTAAGTAATTCGTTTCAAATTTCGAAGAAAATTTTTTTTTGTTTTTTCGATAATTATTTTTATTTTAATTACTATAATTAGTTTTAATTTATTTATTTTTTATTAAATATAAAAGATAATAAATTTACTTCTTGATCAATTCCAAAAAGTACTATTTATCATTATGATATACAATTCTCTTGTTTTTAAATTTACCGCTGATTTTTTTTATCTATTATCTGGTTACTGTTATGATAATACTAATTTTACTGTAGAATTCTAGATTATTGACTGAAGTTATCCTCCCTTTTTTTTCTGGGCATTTTATAATTTTGACGAATTGTCACTTGGACGAATCGTGAATTCTGCGATGTATGCATGATTTCAGGATTTTTTAACTTTGACATTTTTTCAATTGGTCGAATTGTTACTTGGGCGTGTTTTTATTCCAACGTATTGAAACATTTGCATTTTGTGATTTCAACATTTTGTCACTTTGGCTATTTGTGATTTGGGCATTTTGTTGCTTCATGGAAACTTATTTAGCCGAAATTATGGAGACTATATACTCCACAACTATATACTCAAACTAATAAATTTATTAGATTGCATTGAGCAAGAGATTCGGCAAGTGACGCAGAGTAATAAAATTAATAAGGATACATTATTTCAAAGTTGTTATACCGTTCTTGATAGCAAAGAAGCGATACAGGTAGTTGGATGCCAAAAACATCAAAAAGAATTCACTAAATCGATAATCGATTATTTCTTTATAATCCGCATGCATTTCATTGCGAAACGATTCAATACCGAAAATAGAGTGTCAAGTAATGAATCGAGAAAGTATCGCAAGATGGCAAAGATGCAATAGATCATAAGATAATCGCTGTATGTAATATATATGTATATATGTATAAAATTCACATGTTAAAAAAAAACAATATATTTATATATCACTGTTATCAATAAAGTTTTCAATTATTATAAAGGCAGAACATAATTTTTTTTTTTTCCTTAATGTAGTTTAAACAAAAATTCGAAAAAACTGCGATGTTAAATTAATTAAGTTTAATTTAATCAATAATTTGGGATTATTTCAACAAGTGAGCCTGAAAAAAAATTAATAAACCATCAAACTTGTTATTCAACCAAAATACGATTAAGAATACTTTTTCTCTATTAGTTCACATGGAAAAAAGACAAATAAACTAATATTAAAATATATCTTGTGAATTATATGTGAAAGTTATTTCGAAAAAGTTCACAAGGCTTCTGCTGAGGGCACCACTTTCAAAGGTTTAGATATTTACTCCTTATGATGAAATTTTACCTCTCTCTCTCTTTTAAATATTTTTCTAAATAAAAGCAAACGTGAGAGACATCTTCAGGCCACTGGACGAATAAGCGACAATGACCGTTTCTGTCTCGGATTCGAGCTACCAGAGCCATACGAGTTCGGTCTCCTGTATATAGTCTCCATAGGCGAAATGTACACTGGTCAGAATGTGATGTGAGGATTTTGCCTGCAAGCCGTAAATTCCTGGGCCACAGAGTGATGCGCTCTAGGCGGCCATTCTAAAAATACGTTTCCCGCGGAGAAGTTTTATTAAATAAAGTGAGAAATTTAAATTAATTATGAAAATTCGTTTAGTTCAAAGAAAGAAAATGTTTTATATTTCGAATTTTGGCGCCAGTGATTCCGGTGGTGATATGAAACGCCGCTCTTATGAAATTCAAATAAAAAAAATATGTGAATTAAAAATAAAATATTTGATTGTTTATTCAATACTAATTAATAAATTTATATTATAAAAATATTACAAATGTTTAATTACAATAATAGTGATTAGTTGATCAAAGACTAACATACTGATAAAAATAACAAAAATATACATCAAAATTCAAAATACTGCTGCTAAATTGCATTAAATATTGCTTTTTAATGACTTGCGTCATCAGTAGTTTAACAATGAATACTGCATTTAAATTCAATTAATACTTGAAATTATTATTAGTTATAAATAATTCACATCTGTGTGAGGCTGCCCCAAGTCCTAGAAATGGCGATCCGCGACACACGTTTACCAATCGTTTGGACATTCAAACCAATCTTTTGTAATTTTTCATGGTCTAGAATTTTACGACCATCGAATATATACGCCGGCTTGGTCATTTCTGCATAGATACGTTCGAAATCCAATTCCTGGAAATAAATGAATGTTAGACAATAGAAGAATACGTTTTTGTACACTTGATGAGGTGTACTTACAATAAATTCATCCCACTCTGTACATACGACAATGGCATGAGTGTTCTTGGTAGCACTGTACGCATTGTCAAAAATATTAATGCGATTTGTAACGTCATCGACATCTACAGCTGATAAATTATCAATTATTTGAGTTTCTTCTACCTGTGGAACCATAAAAACAAAATTTATTAAGATATATCTTTTCTATTCTAAAGTTGTTGGAATTTTTAATAATTATAAATTACGTAAATGGAATACCTTGGGATCGTAAATATGAAGAACGGCCCCTTCGTCAAGTAGATTTTTGGCCACAGCGATAGCAGGACTTTCTCTGGTGTCTCCAGTATTTTTTTTAAATGCGAATCCTAGCATCGCGATATGTTTATCTGTGACAGTATTGAAAAGACTCTCAATGATCTTGTTTGAGAATCTAGACTTCTGGTACTCATTCATATCAATCACTTGTTGCCAATAAGCATCGACTTCTGGTAAATTGAGATACTCGCATATGTATACAAGATTGAGTAGATCTTTTCGGAAGCAAGAGCCACCGAAACCCACTGAGGCTTGAAGGAATTTTGAACCAAGTCGCGAGTCCAAACCAACGGCTCTTGCGACTTCAGATACATCAGCTCCAGTAGCTTCACATACTGCCGACAGCGAATTGATACTGGATATTCGCTGAGCCAAAATTGCATTAGCCGCTAGCTTAGACAGTTCGGAACTCCACGTGTTGGTGGTGAAGATTTTTTCACGTGGAATCCAGTGCTCGTACATATTACAGAGCTTTTCGATAGCTTCGCGTCCCTTCGGAGAATCTTCACCTCCAATTAAAACACGATCTGGATTCACTAAATTATCAATTGCTGTTCCTTCAGCTAGAAACTCAGGATTTGAATAAATCTACAACGACAACAAAGAAATTAATGATAAGTTTAACAATTATTATTTTTATTAACAATAAACTAAACAAAACAATAAGCAATACCTGATGAGAAACGCCTGGTTTATGATTAGCTCGTAAAATATTCATGATACTTTCAGCAGCTCTAACAGGCACCGTGCTCTTTTCAACGACAATTTTATCATCAGTTGCCACCTCAGCAATCATTCTCGCTGTGTTTTCAACGTACGTTAAATCAGCGGCACGGCCTTTACCATTTCCAAATGTCTTGGTCGGTGTATTTACAGAAATAAAAATTAAATCAACCTCCTGTATCGCAGCTTCAATGTCCGTAGAGAATAATGAATTCTTTCCTCGGCATTTCTTGACCACTTCATCCAAACCCGGCTCATAAATCGGCAGTTTCTAAGAGTTCCACTTAGTTATCTTCTCATTACTCTTATCAACAACCGTCACACGGATATCCGGACGCTTCAGTGCTATTACACTACGTGTTGGACCACCTACATACCCACCACCAATGCCACTAATTTTTTTGATTGTCATTTTCAAGTCTGAAACATCAAATCGATTATTAAATACCTCCAATTAAAACATTTAGAATTAAAATCATTAAAAAAAAATTAACATTTAAATAAAATATAATTATTTAAATAATTATGTATTTACTCAGGTCAGATCCGACGTCGTTTTTAAAATTGTTTAATTATAAATTCAATGATCAGCCCAGTTAGCTAAAAAATTCGAGAATGTCTCCAACTGACAGTACCCAATAATTTATAACAATGAATGCACCAACTAATTGGTTCAAAGTCTGGCGTTTCAGAAATAATATTCTTCGAATTACAGTTTAATTTAACTTGTATTTTATCACAGATACCTCATAAATTTCAGCTCTTCATAAATAAACACTAGCGCATATTAATTACAATCAAGTTCCGCTCGCAATCCAATAAGAAATTCTCTTGATCCGACTAGTTGGAGTAAAGTTAAAATTAATTTAAAAAAATTATATACAAATAATTCGAGATGAATTATTTACGAACACGATTAGTTATTAATTTATTACTGCAAAAGCACGATTACAAATTTATTGATTCATAAATAATTGCAATTAATGGATACGTGTTTTAAAAAGAAAGAGACTAACCAGGGGCCAGTTCATTCAATGCAAGACAATGAAAATGATAGTTGATATTAATAGTTCATACTACAACATACAGAAGTATACGGCTTGCAGGGAAAATCCCCCCATCACATTCTGACCAGTGTATATTTCGCCTAAATACGTTTCCATGAAGCAACAAAATGCCCAAATCACAAAAGTAACAATTCGACCAATTGAAAAAATGTCAAAGTTAAAAAATCCTGAAATCATACATGGCAGAATTCACGATTCGTCCAAGTGACAGTTCGTCAAAATTATAAAATGCCCATAAATAAAAGGGAGGATAACTTCAGTCAATAATATAGAATTCTACAGTAAAATGAGTATTATCATAACAGTAACCAGATAATAGATAAAAAAAATCAGCGGTAAATTTAAAAACAAGATAATTGTATATCATAATAATAAATAGTACTTTTTGAAATTGAACAACAAGTAAATTTATTATCTTTTATATTTAATAAAAAATAAATAAATTAAAACTAATTATAGTAATTTAAATATAAATAATTATTGGAAAAACAAAAAAAAATTTTCTTCGAAATTTGAAACGAATTACTTAAAGAAATTACCAAGTCAAAATAATTTCAAACCAAGACAAAAGACATCAATATAGAATATAAATATAATTACAACTTGACTAATTTCTATACATTATTTTTACGTACATGTAAATTTTCAAGTCATAAATATATCGTTAAAATTATTTTTTTATTTTTCGTAAATCAATCAATTTTCAAAAATATTAATTTTAAAGATAACTACACTTATCCAAAAAATTAAAGGAACAAAATAAATTTATAAATTTTTTAGTGATTTTTGGAAGGCTGTATTTTCGTGAAAAATGATCGTATCGAAAAAACAAAGCAAAGCAAATTGAAGCTTGAAATGTCTAGTTTGAAGATATTCCAGCAAAATATTTTTTCGAGCCACGGTTTTTGCGGAATTATAAGAAACAGGTCGAGACAAAATTTTTGTAAATTTTTTGGTTTTGTTTTTAAGGTCTACGGGGCCGGGAAAATTTTTTCAAGAAAACGAATTCATGACTCTTAGGAAATTTATTCAGCTACAATCTGCATTTTTTTGGTTCTCTGTACGTCAATTTTCTGCTGAGATATCAGCCTTCAAATGAAAAAGGATCCTTTTGTCTTTGATTATTGATATCTCAGCAAATATTGACCGCACAGTAATTTAAAGGGCAGTTGAGGAAACTTAAATAAAGTCCCTACAAGCTCCATTTTCGATTTTTTCCAAAAAAAAATTTTTTTCATCCGTGATATCCATTCGAATAATCCTTAAAAAATGGCCATTTTCTGGTTTTTTAGTAGACTCATCGCTACTCTGCAAATATAGATAAAAAAAATAATGTTGCCAGGTAATTTTACAGCTTAATGTATCCTCAAAAACTCTGGGAATTTTCAGATTGATCCATTGAACCGTTTGTCTGGTCCGATTGCTCAAAGTTGTGCAAAACAATTAAAGGAACAAGTTTTGTTCCGTAAATTGTCTAATCGTTATCAAAATGAAAAAATCAATTTTTTTCGGATTTTCTTTCATTTTTGTGTTAGTTATTCAGTAAATTTGAGGTAAAGAGAAAAAAAAATTTTTTTCCGAAAAACGAAAAAAAAAAAAAAAAAAAAGGCCATTCGGCAGCCGAAATGGAAGTAGATTTCTCATTGTTTAATTTTTTTCACTGTTCAAATAAAAGTTAATAATGAAATAAAATTTTTTTTTACATTTTGTTAAAAATTCTCGAGATAATAAAACAAAAAAAATCCAAAAATTATAAGTATAATGCCAAAAATTGAAGCTAACTAAATGATTTTCAGAAGAATTTTTGATGATAGTACACTATATGTTTTGATTTGACGTTATTTAAAGATACGTATGCATATATTCAAACTATCGGACCAATGGTATTCCGGACCCTATTCGAAAAATTATGATAGATTATGGTTTTAATGCTCGAGAATTCTACCATAAGGACAAAGGCGATAATTGGCTTTCAATAAAATCTACTAATAAAATATTCTAAAATTAAAAATTGATGGCGATACATCAAAGTGTCATACTTGGAATTAGTACTAATATTTGAAATAAATAGCCTATTAGAATATCAAACGACGAGTAGATATAGAGAATATTATCATCATAACTAATGTTAATCTTGTTATTGATATATCATATCATTTATACACTGTCGATAAAACAAAATTGTATATACCCACTGAATTGAGATGTATGGATTTAATAAGTGTCACACTGCGATAATATGAATTTAAGTAGCTTCATGAATGTACTGAGAAGTAGGAGAACTAATGCAATAGCAAAATTTCATTGAATGAATGGTAAAATAAGTGATTTCAGTGGTCTAGGCATATATATAGGTATGGAAATTAAAGCTTATTCGAAGACGTTTCCGATGAATTCGATATAAAGTCGATAAGTTATCACATTCAAAAGATATTGAAGGAAGAATAAGTAAAAATATATGAGTTTTGGACATTTTGAAAATTTAGAAATGCTATAACTTCTAAACTAATCGATCGATTGAGCTCATTTTCAAACTTGAACAAGGTAGTCACCCACAAAATACGTATACTAAGTTTCAAGGTTATCGGTGTGAAATTGTGGCTATAATCAAAGTGAAAACCCGCATAAAATTAGTTTTTATAATATTTTGTAAATGTTCAAAACCATTTATCTACTAGAAAAAATGGTCAAATTAATGAGCTGTATAGTCAAAATTGTAGGCAATCGGACGAGCTTTCACATAGAACAAACGAAAATAAGCTATCTCTTTCCGTTTAGAAGTTACATCCAGTTAAAGCAGCAAACAAATTTTTTTTGAAAATTTTGCAAAATTTCAATTAACCATAACTTCTAAACTTATTGGCCGAATTGGCTCATCTTCGAACTCATCCAAGGTAATCGTCCATAGAATAAGTATACTGTTTCATTAAGATCGGTGTAGAATTCCGGACGCTATCGTTGGAGAACGGCGCGTTATATTATATATATATATATATATATATATATATATATATATATATATATATATATATATATATATATATATATATAAATACATATATAAACTTTTGAACTGAATGTATTTCCTGACTCACCTCGTCGAGCTGAGTTTAGAGGTAGCAAAATTTTTCAAAAATTCCATCATGAGGACAAATACAATAGTTAGATTTTCATGAAATCTACTAATAAAACTGAATAAAACGTAAAAAAATTCTTGTTTTATCTCGTTTTTTAGAAAAAATTTTTTTTTTTCTCTTCACCTTACATTTACTGAATAACCAACACAAAAATGAAAGGAAATCCGAAAAAATTGATTTTTTTATTTTGATAACGATTAGACAATTTAAGGAACAAAACTTGTTCTTTTAATTGTTTTGCAAAACTTTGAGCAATCGGACCAGACAAACGGTTCAATGGATCAATCTGAAAGTTTCCAGAGTTTTTGGAGATACATTTAGCTGTAAAATTACCTGGCAACATTATTTTTTTTATTAATATTTGCAGAGTAGCGATGAGTCGACTAAAAAACCAGATAATGGCCATTTATTAAGGATTTTTCAAATGGATATCACGGATAAAAAAAAATTTGTTTTGGAAAAAATCGAAAATGGAGCTTGTAGGGACTTTATTTAAGTTTCTTAAACTGCCCTTTTAATTACTGTGCGGCCATTATTTGCTGAGATATCAATAATCAAAGACAAAAGGATCCTTTTTCATTTGAAGGCTGATATCTCAGCAGCAAATTGATTTACAGAGAAAAAAAAATGCAGATTGTAGCTGAATAAATTTCCTAAGCGAGTCATGAATTGGTTTTTTTAAAAAAATTTTCCCGGCCCCGTAGACCTTAAAAACAAAACCAAAAAATTAAGAAAAATTTTGTCTCGACCTTTTTCTTATGATCCCGCAAAAACCGTGGCTCGAAAAAATATTTTGCTGGAATATCTTCGAATTAGAGATTTCAAGCTTCAATTTGCTCTTTTGTTTCTTCGATACGATCATTTTTCATGAAAATACAGCCTTCCAAAAATCAATAACAAATTTATAAAATTTTTTTGTTCCTTTAATTTTTTGGATAAGTGTAGTTATCTTTAAAATTAATATTTTTTGAAATTGATTGATTTACGAAAAATAAAAAAATAATTTTAACGATATATTTATGACTTGAAAATTTACATGTACGTAAAAATAATGAATAGAAATTAGTCAAGTTGTAATTATATTTATATTCTATATCAATGTCTTATTTGAACTTGGTAATTACTTTAAGTAATTCGTTTCAAATTTCAAAGAAATTTTTTTTTGTTTTTTTAATAATTATTTTTATTTAAATTACTATAATTAGTTTTAATTTATTTGTTTTTTATTAAATATAAAAGATAATAAATTTACTTGTTGTTCAATTCCAAAAACTACTATTTATTATTATGACATACAATTATCTTGTTTTTAAATTTACCGCTGATTTTTTTTATCTATTATCTGGTTACGATTATGATAATACTCATTTTACTGTAGAATTCTAGATTATTGACTGAAGTTATCCTTCCTTTTTTTTCTAGGCATTTTATAATTTTGACGAACTGTCACTTGGACGAATCGTGAATTCTGCCATGCATGATTTCAGGATTTTTTAACTTTGACATTTTTTCAATTGGTCGAATTGTTACTTGGGCGTGTTTTTATTCCAACGTATTGAAACATTTGCATTTTTGTGATTTCAACATTTTGTCACTTTGGCTATTTGTGATTTGGGCATTTTGTTGCTTCATGGAAACTTATTTAGGCGAAATATACACTGGTCAGAATGTGATGTGGGGATTTTACCTGCAAGCCTAGAATTCTAGATTATTGACTGAAGTTATCCTCCCTTTTATTTCTGGGCATTTTATAATTTTGACGAACTGTCACTTGGACGAATCGTGAATTCTGCCATGTATGATTTCAGGATTTTTTAACTTTGACATTTTTTCAATTGGTCGAATTGTTAGTTTTGTGATTTGGGCATTTTGTTGCTTCATGGAAACGTATTTAGGCGAAATATAGACTGGTCAGAATGTGATGTGGGGATTTTCCCTGCAAGCCGTATACTTCTGTATGTTGTAGTATGAACTATAAATATCAACTATCATTTTCATTGTCTTGCATTGAATGAACTGGCCCCTGGTTAGTCTCTTTCTTCCCGGGAAAAAATGATTTTGTCTGATCAGACATGATCATATATAATTAGTTATATATGGTCAGATCCAAAAATTGGCCAGATCTAATCATATATGATTATATATAAATAGATATGGTCAGATCTGATCATACATGATTATGTATAGGTAAGTATATATGGTCAGATCCAATCATTGACCAATAATCTATTGCTTATCAAATATAATAATATTAAATTGATAATGCAACTTGTAAGGGTCGGTAATTATTTATGTAAAACACCAAACAATATAAAAAAAGTTTGGTAATAAATTGCTATGACTTTTGACAACTTACATTAAAACAATTAATAATAATAATAATAATAATAATAACAATAATAATAATAATAATAATAATAATAATAATAATAATAATAGTTATAATTTGTGAAAAATATATTGAAACTATTAATAAATCTTTTGTTAATGAACCTTTGATTATTTTAATTAAGCTTTTTATAAATAAATTTAAACAAATATCTATAAATAACAAACTACAGGCTCTCATACAAACGTCAGGTCTGACCAGATCTAATTATATGTAGATCTATATATGATCAGATATAAACTTGTACCGCAGTTATGTCTTAGTCAGATTTGACTATATATGATTAGACATAGGCATATACAGTTATATATGGTCAGGTCTGATTATATATGGACCTATATGAGATTAGACATGGACTTATAATCAATTATGACTGATCAGATCTGATTATATATAATATCTTATGTATGATTAGACATGGGCATATACAGTTATATATGGTCAGGTCTGATTATATATGGACTTAGAATCAATTATGTCTGATCAGACCTGATTATATATAATATCTCATATATGATTAGACATGGGCATATACAGTTATATATGATCAGGTCTGATTATATATAGACCTATATATGATTAGACATGAACGTATGTTACTCATGTCCGATCAGATCTAACTATATCTATATCTATATACATACTCATACAGGTCCATATATAATCATGTATGATTATATATAATCCTATATCTGTTCATGCATAACTATATATAATCGCATATATAATCATATATGATTATATATAATCTGATGTATAATTATATATGATCATGTCTGATCAGACAAAATCATTTTTTCCCGGGTTTTTAAAACACGTGTCCATTAATTGCAATTATTTATGAATCAATAAATTTGTAATCGTGCTTTTGCAGTAACAAATTAATAACTAATCGTGTTCGTAAATAATTCATCTCGAATTATTTATATATAATTTTTTTAAATTAATTTTAACTTTACTCCAACTAGTCGGATTAAGAGCATTTCTTATTGGATTGCGAGCGGAACTTGATTGTAATTAATATGCGCTAGTGTTTATTTATGAAGAGCTGAAATTTATGAGGTATCTGTGATAAAATACAAGTTAAATTAAACTGTAATTCGAAGAATATTATTTCTGAAACGCCAGACTTTAAAATCATATTAACCAAGTAGTTGGTGCATTCATTGTTATAAATTATCGGGTACTGTCAGTTGGAGACATTCTCGAATTTATCAGCTAACTGGGCTGATCATTGAATTTATAATTAAACAATTTTAAAAACGACGTTGGATCTGACCTGAGTAAATACATAATTATTTAAATAATTATATTTTATTTAAATGTTAATTTTTTTTTAATGATTTTAATTCTAAATGTTTTAATTGAAGGTATTTAATAATCGATTTGATGTTTCAGACTTGAAAATGACAATCAAAAAAATTAGTGGCATTGGTGGTGGGTATGTAGGTGGTCCAACATGTAGTGTAATAGCACTGAAGTGTCCGGATATCCGTGTGACGGTTGTTGATAAGAGTAATGAGAAGATAGCTCAGTGGAACTCAGAGAAACTGCGGATTCATGAGCCGGGTTTGGATGAAGTGCTCAAGAAATGCCGAGGAAAGAATTTATTCTTCTCTACGGACATTGAAGCTGCGATACAGGAGGCTGATTTAATTTTTCTGTAAATTTGTCTGTAAATACACCGACCAAGACATTTGGAAATGGTAAAGGCCGTGCCGCTGATTTAACGTACGTTGAAAACACAGCGAGAATGATTGCTGAGGTGGCAACTGATGATAAAATTGTCGTTGAAAAGAGCACGGTGCCTGTTAGAGCTGCTGAAAGTATCATGAATATTTTACGAGCTAATCATAAACCAGGCGTTTCTCATCAGGTATTGCTTATTGTTTTGTTTAGTTTATTGTTAATAAAAATAATAATTGTTAAACTTATCATTAATTTCTTTGTTGTCGTTGTAGATTTATTCAAATCCTGAGTTTCTAGCTGAAGGAACAGCAATTGATAATTTAGTGAATCCAGATCGTGTTTTAATTGGAGGTGAAGATTCTCCGAAGGGACGCGAAGCTATCGAAAAGCTCTGTAATATGTACGAGCACTGGATTCCACGTGAAAAAATCTTCACCACCAACACGTGGAGTTCCGAACTGTCTAAGCTAGCGGCTAATGCAATTTTGGCTCAGCGAATATCCAGTAGCAATTCGCTGTCGGCAGTATGTGAAGCTACTGGAGCTGATGTATCTGAAGTCGCAAGAGCCGTTGGTTTGGACTCGCGACTTGGTTCAAAATTCCTTCAAGCCTCAGTGGGTTTCGGTGGCTCTTGCTTCCAAAAAGATCTACTCAATCTTGTATACATATGCGAGTGTCTCATTTTACCAGAAGTCGCTGCTTATTGGCAACAAGTGATTGATATGAATGAGTACCAGAAGTCTAGATTCTTGAACAAGATCATTGAGAGTCTTTTCAATACTGTCACAGATAAACATATCGCGATGCTAGGATTCGCATTTAAAAAAAATACTGGAGACACCATAGAAAGTCCTGCTATCGCTGTGGCCAAAAATCTACTTGACGAAGGGGCCGTTCTTCATATTTACGATCCCAAGGTATTTCATTTACGTAATTTATAATTATTAAAAATTCCAACAACTTTAGAATAGAAAAGATAGATCTTAATAAATTTTGTTTTTATGGTTCCACAGGTAGAAGAAACTCAAATAATTGATAATTTATCAGCTGTAGATATCGATGACGTTAAAAATCGCGTTAATATTTTTGACAATGCGTACAGTGCTACCAAGAACACTCATGCCATTGTCGTATGTACAGAGTGGGATGAATTTATTGTAAGTACACCTCATCAAGTGTACAAAAACGTATTCTTCTATTGTCTAACATTCATTTATTTCCAGGAATTGGATTTCGAACGTATCTATGCAGAAATGACCAAGCCGGCGTATATATTCGATGGTCGTAAAATTCTAGACCATGAAAAATTACAAAAGATTGGTTTCAATGTCCAAACGATTGGTAAACGTGTGTCGCGGATCGCCATTTCTAGGACTTGGGGCAGCCTCACACAGATGTGAATTTTTTATAACTAATAATAATTTCAAGTATTAATCGCATTTAAATGCAGTATTCATTGATAAACTACTGATGACGCAAGTCATTAAAAAGCAATATTAAATGCAATTTTGCAGCAGTATTTTGACTTTTGATGTATATTTTTGTTATTTTTATCAGTATGTTAGTCTTTGATCGGCTTGCAGGCAAAATCCCCACATCACATTCTGACCAGTGTATATTTCGCCTAAATAAGTTTCCATGAAGCAACAAAATGCCCAAATCACAAATAGCCAAAGTGACAAAATGTTGAAGTCACAAAATGCAAATGTTCCAATACGTTGGAACAAAAACACGCCCAAGTAACAATTCAACCAATTGAAAAAATGTCAAAGTTAAAAAATCCTGAAATCATACATCGCAGAATTTACGATTCGTCCAAGTGACAATTCGTCAAAATTATAAAATGCCCAGAAAAAAAAGGGAGGATAACTTCAGTCAATAATCTTGAATTCTACAGTAAAATTAGTATTATCATAACAGTAACCAGATAATAGATAAAAAAAATCAGCGGTAAATTTAAAAACAAGATAATTGTATATCATAATAATAAATAGTACTTTTTGGAATTGAACGAGAAGTAAATTTATTATCTTTTATATTTAATAAAAAATAAATAAATTAAAACTAATTATAGTAATTTAAATAAAAATAATTATTAAAAAAACAAAAAAAAATTTTCTTTGAAATTTGAAACGAATTACTTAAAGTAATTACCAAGTCAAAATAAGACATTAATATAGAATATAAATATAATTACAACTTGACTAATTTCTATACATTATTTTTACGTACATGTAAATTTTCAAGTCATAAATATATCGTTAAAATTATTTTTTTATTTTTCGTAAATCAATCAATTTTCAAAAATATTAATTTTAAAGATAATTACACTTATCCAAAAAATTAAAGGAACAAAATAATTTTATAAATTTTTTAGTGATTTTTGGAAAGCTGTATTTT
Source organism: Microplitis mediator (assembly GCF_029852145.1). Lineage (NCBI taxonomy): Eukaryota > Metazoa > Arthropoda > Insecta > Hymenoptera > Braconidae > Microplitis > Microplitis mediator. The sequence continues at coordinate 16,544,762 of NC_079978.1, read as the reverse complement.
CGTGAAAAATAATCGTATCAAAAAAACAAAAAAAAAGCAAATTGAAGCTTGAAATCTCTAGTTTGAAGATATTCCAGCAAAATATTTTTTCGTGCCACGGTTTTCGCGAAATTATAAGAAACAGGTCGAGACAAAATTTTTGTTAATTTTTTGGTTTTGTTTTTAAGGTCTACGGGGCCGGGAAAAATTTTTCAAAAAAACGAATTCATGACTCGTTTAAGAAATTTATTCAGCTACAATCTGCAATTTTTTGTTTCTCTGTACGTCAATTTTCTGCTGAGATATCAGCCTTCAAATGAAAAAGTATCCTTTTCACTTTGATTATTGATATCTCAGCAAATAAAGACCGCACTGTGATTTAAAGAGCAGTTTAAGAAACTTAAATAAATGCCCTACAAGCTCCATTTTCGATTTTTTCCAAAAAAAATTTTTTTTTATCCGTGATATCCATTTGAATAATCCTTAAAAAATGGCCATTTTCTGGTTTTTTAATCGATTCATCGCTACTCTGCAAATATTGATAAAAAAAATAATGTTGCCAGGTAATTTTACAGCTTAATGTATCCTTAAAAACTCTGGAAATTTTCAGATTGATCCATTGAACCGTTTGTCTGGTCCGATTGCTCAAAGTTGTGCAAAACAATTAAAGGAACAAGTTTTGTTCCGTAAATTGTCTAATCGTTATCAAAATGAAAAAATCAATTTTTTTCGGATTTCCTTTCATTTTTGTGTTAGTTATTCAGTAAATGTGAGGTACAGAGAAAAAAAAAAAATTTTTCCGAAAAACAAGATTTTTAAAAATTTTTTTTTCACATTTTATTGAGTTTTATTTATTATTTTTTTTTTCGTTTTTCGGAAAAAATTTTTCCCGGCCCCGTAGACCTTAAAAACAAAACTAAAAAATTTACAAAAATTTTGTCTCGACCTGTTTCTTATAATTCCGCAAAAACCGTGGCTCGAATAAATATTTTGCTGGAATATCTTCAAACTAGAGATTACATGCTTCAATTTTCTTTTTTTAGTAGATTTCATAACAATCTAACTATTGTATTTGTCCTCATGATGGAATTTTGGAAAAATTTTGCTACCCCTAAACTCAGCTCGACGAGCTGAGTCAGGAAATACATTCAGTTCAAAAGTTTATATATGTATTTATATATATATATATATATATATATATATATATATATATATATATATAATATAACGCGCCGTTCTCCAACGATAGCGTCCGCAATTCTACACCGATCTTAATGAAACAGTATACTTATTCTATGGACGATTACCTTGGATGAGTTCGAAGATGAGCCAATTCGGCCAATAAGTTTAGAAGTTATGGTTAATTGAAATTTTGCAAAATTTTCAAAAAAAATTTGTTTGCTGCTTTAACTGGATGTAACTTCTAAACGGAAAGAGATAGCTTATTTTCGTTTGTTCTATGTGAAAGCTCGTCCGATTGCCTACAATTTTGACTATACAGCTCATTAATTTGACCATTTTTTCTAGTAGATAAATGGTTTTGAACATTTACAAAATATTATAAAAACTAATTTTATGCGGGTTTTCACTTTGATTATAGCCACAATTTCACACCGATAACCTTGAAACTTAGTATACGTATTTTGTGGGTGACTACCTTGTTCAAGTTTGAAAATGAGCTCAATCGATCGATTAGTTTAGAAGTTATAGCATTTCCAAATTTTCAAAATGTCCAAAATTCATATATTTTTACTTATTCTTCCTTCAATATCTTTTGAATGTGATAACTTATCGACTTTATATCAAATTCATCGGAAAGGTCTTCGAATAAGCTTTAATTTTTATGCCTATATATATGCCTAGTCCACTGAAATCACTTATTTTACCATTCATTCAATGAAATTTTGCTATTGCATTAGTTCTCCTACATTTTAGTACATTCATGGAGCTACTTAAATTCATATTATCGCAGTGTGACACTTATAAAATCCATACATCTCAATTTAGTGGGTATATACAATTTTGTTTTATCGACAGTGTATAAATGATATGATATATCAATAACAAGATTAACATTAGTTATGATGATAATCTTCTCTATATCTACTCGTCGTTTAATATTCTAATAGGCTATTTATTTTAAATATTAGTACTAATTTCAAGTATGACACTTTGATGTATCGCAATCAATTTTTAATTTTAGAATATTTTATTAGTAGATTTTATTGAAAGCCAATTATCGCCTTTGTCCTTATGGTAGAATTCTCGAACATTAAAACCATAATCTATCATAATTTTTCGAATAGGGTCCGGAATACCATTGGTCCGATAGTTTGAATATATGCATACGTATCTTTAAATAACGTCAAATCAAAGAATATAGTGTATTATCATCAAAAATTCTTCTGAAAATCATTTAGTTAGCTTCAATTTTTGGCATTATACTCACAATTTTTGGATTTTTTTTGTTTTATTATCTCGAGAATTTTTAAGAAAATGTAAAAAAAAATTTTATTTCATTATTAACTTTTATTTGAACAGTGAAAAAAATTAAACAATGAGAAATCTACTTCCATTTCGGCTGCCGAATGGCCTTTTTATTTGTTTTTTCGATACGATTATTTGTTACGGAAATACAGCCTTCCAAAAATCACTAAAAAATTTATAAAATTATTTTGTTCCTTTAATTTTTTGGATAAGTGTAGTTATCTTTAGAATTAATATTTTTTAAAATTGATTGATTTACGAACAATAAAAAAATAATTTTAACGATATATTTATGACTTGAAAATTTACATGTACGTAAAAATAATGTATAGAAATTAGTCAAGTTGTAATTATATGTATATTCTATATTAATGTCTTATTTGGAGTTAGTAATTACTTTAAGTAATTCGTTTCTAATTTCAAAGAAAATTTTTTTTTGTTTTTTTAATGATTATTTTTACTTAAATAACTATAATCAGTTTTAATTTATTTATTTTTTATTAAATATAAAAGATAATAAATTTACTTCTTGTTTAATTCCAAAAAAAACTATTCATTATTATGATATACAATTATCTTGTATTTACACTAACCGCTGATTTTTTTTATCTATTATCTGGTTACTGTTATGATAATACTCATTGTACTGTAGAATTCTAGATTATTGACTGAGGTTATCCTCCCTTTTTTTTCTGGGCATTTTATAATTTTGACGAATTGTCACTTGGACGAATCGTGAATTCTGCGATGTATGATTTCAGGATTTTTTAACTTTGACATTTTTTCAATTGGTCGAATTGTTACTTGGGCGTGTTTTTATTCCAACGTATTGAAACATTTGCATTTTGTGATTTCAACATTTTGTCACTTTGGCTATTTGTGATTTGGGCATTTTGTTGCTTCATGGAAACTTATTGAGGCAAAATATACACTGGTCAGAATGTGATGTGGGGATTTTGCCTGAAAGCCTGAAAATTCGTTTAGTTCAAAGAAAGAAAATGTTTCATATTTCGAATTTTGGCGCCAGTGATTCTGGTGGTAATATGAAACGCCGCTCTAATGAAATTTAAATAAAAAAAATATGTGAATTAAAAATAAAATATTTGATTGTTTATTCAATACCAATCAATTAATTTATATTATAAAAATATTACAAATGTTTAATTACAATAATAGTGATTAGTTGATCAAATACTAACATACTGATAAAAATAACAAAAATATACATCACAATTCAAAATACTGCTGCAAAATTGCATTAAATATTGCTTTTTATTGACTTGCGTCATCAGTAGTTTACCAATGAATACTGAATTTAAATGCGATTAATACTTGAAATTATTATCAGTTATAAAAAATTCACATCTGTGTGGGGCTGCCCCAAGTCCTAGAAGTGGCGATCCGCGATACACGTTTGCCAATCGTTTGGACATTGAAACCAATCTTTTGTAATTTTTCATGGTCTAGAATTTTACGACCATCGAATATGTACGCCAGTTTGGTCATTTCTGCATAGATACGTTCGAAATCCAGTTCCTGGAAATAAATAAATGTTAGACAATAGAAGAATACGCTTTTGTACACTTGATGAGGTGTACTTACAATAAATTCATCCCACTCTGTACATACGACAATGGCATGAGTGTTCTTGGTAGCACTGTACGCATTGTCAAAAATATTAACGCGATTTTTAACGTCATCGATATCTACAGCTGATAAATTATCAATTATTGCACGCCTCATAACGCGAAGCGTTTGAGGTTGTGCATTACTCTCAACATGTCCCAGTCAAGCAATTTGCCGGACTTAAATTTTGAGTTTCTTCTACCTGTGGAACCATAAAAACAAAATTTATTAAGATATATCTTTTCTATTCTAAAGTTGTTGGAATTTTTAATAATTATAAATTACGTAAATGAAATACCTTAGGATCGTAAATATGAAGAACGGCACCTTCGTCAAGTAGATTTTTGGCCACAGCGATAGCAGGACTTTCTCTGGTGTCTCCAGTATTTTTTTTAAATGCGAATCCCAGCATCGCGATATGTTTATCTGTGACAGTATTGAAAAGACTCTCAATGATCTTGTTCGAGAATCTAGACTTCTGGTACTCATTCATATCAATCACTTGTTGCCAATAAGCAGCGACTTCTGGTAAATGTTGGAATTTTGAATAATTATAAATTATGTAAATGAAATACCTTGGGATCGTAAATCCCTGGTTAAAAAAGTGAATGGAAAAGGATTAAAAAAGCAAACATATTTAATACTACTTAATACTCTTCAATACTCTCAATTCTCCGGAGAATTCAGATCGAACATTAAATGAATCCTTTTTAATTTTCCTTCATCTAGGGGAACAATTATTATCGTTTTAGGATCAAAAAGAATAGAAAAGCATTAAATATTTTTAATACTAACTTATCCTTTTTAATTCTAAAATATTATTGCTATTTCTGTTCCCGCGGAGGATTCAATAGGATAAAAGAGGATTCAAAACAGTCTAATTCTAAGTAATTCTTTTTAATTCTAAAATAATATTTTATTTCTGTTTTCGCGGAGGATCCAATAGGATAAAAGAGAATTCGGAAAAAAGTTCAATTCTAACTAATTCTTTTCAATCCTAAAATTATCCCAGTTAGAAAAAATGTATTTGACAGGATTAAAAAGGATTAAAATTTTAATACTTTCGAATCCTGCTGAATACTGTAAATCCTGCATCTAAATTCACGATTAATCATATTAAATACTTTTTAATACTAAAATAATCGAAAGGAGTAGAAGGATTTGAAAGGATTTAACTAGCATTTAAAATTTTTAATTCTATTGAATACTTTTTAATCCTGAAATAATTTTTTCATTTCATAACCTTTTTAGGATATAGAAGGATTTAACCAGTAGTTGACATTTTTAATGCTATTGAATACTTTTCAATCCTGAAATAATTTTTTTTTTTCATAACCTTTTCAGGATATAGAAGGATTTAACCAGTATTTATAATTTCTAATGCTACCGAGTACTTTTTAATCCTTGTTATGTCCGGATTTAATTAATTAATAATAATTAATTGTTGGAAATGGTCGCGTGGGCCTCAAGTGGGAGGCACCGGGCAAACAGGGTGATTTTCCTAGAGGATTAGCTCTAGGTTTTATTTTTATTGTGAGAACTCGAACGATAAACCCCGTGGGGGCCTCTCTATGTATTCGATGCAGAATTTGGATGCAATATATTAAAGAATTTGGTAACTTCACCTACCTTTCGTTGTTCGCTGCTTACTTGTAAGTTGGTTTTTGTAACCTTTGGACTGCAAACTCCCGTGGACGGCTTCTGTAGATCCCTGATCGAAAGATGAATTGGCTCAGGAAAAAGGGATGCGGTTCTTAATATTAGAAATAATCTAATATGCAGGTTTTCCCCAATGATGAATGTTTATTCAAATATTTCCCTATGGGCTCGCCGTACTCAGTTCACAAGATGTTAAATTGTTCTTAACACTAAGGTTCTTTTCTTTCACTTAAATCTCTAAAGATTGCACTTAACTATTAGAACTTAAACTTACAGGTTTTGCACTTTGAAATTGTTGAGTCTTTAGCTCATATGAGTTCGGTATGAATCCCCGACTCCAGCAATTTACTCGGACGAGAATCGCTGTTTATACACTTAACAATTATTGTAAAAATCACCCACGCCTCCTCGTGTTTACGCGAGCGGTACTTCCCGTGTGGTGATTTTCAGAAAAGAAAATATAATTTTAAAAGAGACAATTTTGAATAGAACTTTAACGGTAACAAGCAACTTGCCACGCCTCCTCGAGTGCAATATCGAGACGATCTTCCCGTGGGATTTTATAGTATACTTGACTGTTTAGATTTTATTAATGAAAACGAAACTAATCGGTTTTAAGAGAAATAGAAAATAGGAAAAGAGGGTTGCCTAAACGTAACACGGTTTAGAACTCACGCGGGCCAGCAAGGAAGATACATTAACTTCTCAAGCGTCATAGGCTGCCGCACCTTGGTGTTCGTTGTTTTTATCACCTCGGTTCGCGAATCTGGAGGGAATAATTTAGAATATATAATTGGATGAATTTAGAATACAGTCAAGTGTAATTCCCTGATTGGAGGAATCGTTGACGACGTGCAACGAGGTGTTGGCCGAAGTTGCTATCCCTAAAATTGTTAACGCTGCACTTTGCAGCGAGCGCGGCAAAGAGGCCCCTTTAAATATACGGCAAGCCGGATATAACAGCATCCCCCCCAAAGAAAGGGTACTTTTAGTGACCTTTCTTTGTACAATGGGGTCTCTTGGATTCGCCCGCTGGAAAGTTCAGCGTCAATTTTGACTTAAGTGAAAATATATATGGCAACTGCTGAGTACTGCGTCCCGTTACAATTAAAGCTAAGACTATTCTATAAATTTATGTTTGCTTTGGTCGGCAATGTTGTTATATTTGTATGTACTATAATCTTAATAATAAAAAAAAACCATAGTTTCATAATTTTTTATAAGTATATAAAGTATAACCGTGGTGGTTTTAATATTTCTATTTAACTCAATATTTATTGCTTAAAACGAATGTACTTTTAGATATTCGAAAATCCTTGTATTTTCAATCAATGTTTTGAAGATTTATTTTTTTTTTTTATTTTCGAGTTTTCAAAATATTAGAGAATTTTTAAATATTTGAGAAATTTTCCGTTCTTGCGAAAATTTTTAAGATTTTGAGTTTTTCAAATTTTTTTTCGAAATTTGAAGTTAATCGAGAAATTTTCGGTTTTTGCGAAAATTTTCAAACTTTGAGTCTTTTTTTTTTTGAAGAAAAAGAAATTTTGCGTTTTTCAAAATTTTTGAAAGCTTTTAAGTTATTTGAAAAATTTTCGGTTTTCGCGAAAATTTCCAAAATTTTGAGTTTTTTGAACAGAAAAAAAAAAAAAAAAAAATTTTCCCAAAATTTTTGAAAAATTCCAAGTTAATTGAGAAAATTTCGGTTTTTGCGAAAATTTTCAAAAGTTTGAGTTTTTCGAGATAGATAAAAGAAAAGAAAGAAAAAAAAGTTTTGGTTTTTTTTTTTCAACTTTTTCAGAAATTTTTAATTAGCTGAAGACGAAATTATTAAGTTCTAACTTGGTTTTTGCAGTTTTTTTTTTTTTTTCCATTTATTTTTGGTTTTTTCAAAAATTTTTGAAATTTCGAGTTTTCGATCAAAACAAAAAAAAATTTGATTATTTACGTTCCTGAAATTATAAGTTGTATTAGGTTCTGAAATTTACCCTTAACCTTGAATCCTCTGTGCGAATGCCTACGTTGCGTTTAAAAATTTTGGAATACTACTAATATTTATATCACCTCAAAATAACGTGAACCGGAAGCGTTTATTGCTTTTTGTTTGTTTTGCCTTTTTGTTGTGTGTATTAATGTTGTTCATATTCGGGATCTTACATTACATTTGGTCTCATAATTATTTATATTCCTTTAGAATAAATTTTATTTAGCCTCTCATTCTCTCTAATGTATGAAAAACTCAGACTTAGATCGTGGATGCATTGTAGCTTCACGTCTTTATCATACATTCTTGAGGATCTAATTACTCCTCTTACGCTATGAATGTCATTCGTATTGAAATCTTTGTGAGAGTAGATTTGCATTGCCATTTAAATCCTTTTAACAGAAAAATAAATTTCAAGTTGCAATATTCACCGAAATTTAGACGTTTCTTTTTTCTTTTGTGTCTTTTCTGCTTTTTTGGAATATATAGTGTAAGTGTATCATCAAATAGTGTACAGTGATTTGTTTATTCTCAGTGTTGTGTATTCGAAAAAACAAAAAGAAATAAAAACGAATTCATCACACAATGTATTTTATACAAAGAAAAAAAAATGAAAAATGCAACGTGGTCCAGTTTTGTAACTTCTACAGCCAATACCCGGACTCTAGGTAACCCAAAATGATCTGACTTCGCAACTGTGCGGCCAGAGGATTCACTGAAGGTAATTTTTTTTTGGAGGTAAGACTTTACTTTTGAACTATTTCTCAAAACTCAAATTTTGATTTAAAATATATTGAGTTCAACTCAATAAAGGAAAATATTTTCAATCTTTAGTTGAAATTTCTAATTTTGTTGTGTTTTTCGTATTAATTTATATCTTGAACATTTCTACTGTTTTCATTTTTTTTGTACCAATTGAATCGGTTACATACTAAATAATAAATTAAAATTATCATTTACTTAAAAATTTTAGTTAAATTTCTTTAGTTAGAAAAAAAAAAAAAATATGCTTCCATCAAACATTTTTATATAAAAAAAATTCTATTTAAATAGTTTTAACTATTTTACTTGTTTCCTAATAATTTAACTAATTAAATATTTCAATCTTCAATTGAATCTTAAAATTTCTTTCAAACTTTTATTATTTTATATTTCGAACAGTTTTTAACTGTTTTTATTATTTTCAATAATTATACTTGATTAAAAATTTAAATTTTGATCTTCTGAATTTGTTTTAGTTAAATTCCTCAAGGTAATAATTTGTTTTATAAACCTATTTTTTTTTTTTTAGATTAAAATAGTTTCAACTGTTCTTATTTTTTTCAATAATTTAATTGATTACATATTTAAATTTTTAATTAAATCTTAAATTTAGTTTGAAAATTTGTATAATTCATGTTTTGAACTGTTTAGCTGTTTTAATCATTTATAATAATCTGGTTAATCAGAAATTTAAATGATTTTTTATAGTCCAATTAATTAAATATTTAATTTAAGTTTTAAATTTTGTTACAAATATTTTGTATAAGAGAAAAAAAAAATTCTATTTAAATAGTTTTAACTATTTTACTTATTTTATAATAATTTAATCAATTAAATCTTGAATGTTTAACTAAATCCTAAAATTATATCCAAATTTGTATAATATTTTATTTCGTACAGTTTTCAACTGTTTAAATTATTTATAGTAATTTAATTACTTAAGAATTTTAACATTAAATTGTTAAAAATTTTAATGCTTGTTATTTCCTTTTTTTTCAAACATTTCTATAATTTTGAATGGTAAGAGTCCCAAAAAGTTTTCGATTGAGCCTATTATTATGATTATTATTATGTACTTATTTTTTTTTTCATATTTTTAATTTCGAGTTGATGTTGTTATCCTGGTGCTTCGGAGGAAGGCAAGCGAATACTTTTCTTCTGGAGAGATACCGGCAAGGTTGTTCGTGTGGATGACGTCTGTTCTCCTAGTGGACTGCTGGTCGAAAACGTTACCTTTTCTGGCTTGAATACTCTGGGCTTCGTTTTGCAGTTGTTCGTGCTAATAGCATGGGAGAAGCCTGTCTGAGCGGTGCGTTCGTCTGAGTCCCAACGCTCATTTTGTAGTTGGTCGAGAGCGATGCACTGCTCTTCTTTGAATATTGGACGTCATCATGAAATTCTATCGGCGGTTCAACGATCGTTGAGGTAAGCTCGAATCCAATATTATCTTCTCCAAGAACTTTTCCTTATTGATGTTTCTTTTGCAGATCTTGCTGGCGTTATAAAGTCTCTACGACTACACTCTTGAACGAAAGAGATGATACTTTCTGCATGTGTGGATCATTATGCCCATGCATAAAAACGTGAGTACTATTATGATGCCTGTGTTAGTGGCCGTGATTATTTTACGTTGCAATCTTTCCTGTCTGTGTTATCCAATATCATCTATACGATAGAAACTTTCTCCCCAGCTTTTTTTTTTTGATGGTTATAAGAAACAGATTGTAAGTCATATTGTTCTCTTGACTGTACCATGACTGTCGTTGAACTCTAGCGTCAGCAAAAACTCGAAGACAGAAATTAAAATTCATGATGTTCTTCATTAATATTGAATTTCTGAGTCAATTTTAATTTTGGAACCTGAAGATATGTTGAATTATGACCAGGCAGTGCTGTTTCAGCTGCATACATTTTAAAGTCCAAAGTAACCGGTGATACTAATATCTGTAACTAATACTTGGAATTAGATTACTACGGGAAATGTCATTTATGGATCTAGTACGGTCAGATTTTTAGCAGACTTCTAATAGAGCTTCATCCCCCCCCCCCTCTTTATCTTCTCTTCCGACAGGAGAAAAAAAAATTCGGGTATGAAGTTAAGTGTATTAAGATTTAATTTTTGGAGAGTCATCAAAATTTATAATCTACCCTTCGAAAATTTATGGGGGACATGTCAATTAATCCATTCTAGATGTGACTATTACTATCCCCCTTTCTCTTTTAAGTGTGTAAAAAAAAATTTAAAAATTACGTGAAAATATAATAGTAACAATAATTTAAGACTTTAACAATCGGTTCATGTTGAATTGATGTAAAGTTGCTCATGACCAGTAAAATTTGGATACTGACTTCGTCTCAAAAATTATTCTTCTTTCGATAAATCCTCCCGAAATTTATAAATTCTCAGCGGCGAATGGAGAGAGAGAGAGAGTGGGGAGAAGATAAAGCTTATACCAACGTAGGGGATTCGAAATAAAATTCACCTTCTTTTCGTTTAAAACTTTTCAATATTCTGATGATGCCACTATTTTAATAGTGCAATCCTTGGGTCATCAGAAAGAAAAATTCTTCGAAGGAGTGATTTTCAACAGGGAAGATAGATCTGGAGGGCTACGCATTCGAATTTTGAATGTTCCAAGGGGTGCCCGAAATAGAGTCGAGAGGAAGAATTTCAATTTCCTGCAGTTTTGCACACTTCTTTTCTGGCTTAACTCAATGAATAAATTCTGTCGTTCTCCAACTTTTATAGGATCGTTAATGATTGGGAAGCGTTTAATAGTCGTATGATTTATTTTCGAACGATTCTTTACGCGGCTCGAATTTACTGTTAAATTTTGAAAAGAGCTTTGTTCCATTTCAATCAAAGGGCTTGTAACTGATCTTTTTAATGTGGGTTTTGAAAGATTTTGACATTTCAAAATATTTTTCATGTTGGAATCCGAATTTTTATTAGTATGTGAAGAATTTTTGCAATGAACATAAGCTTTTAAAATAACTGGTTTCTCCGATTTAGTACCAACTTCCGGCATCGATATATTAATTTTTACGTGGGAATTTTGATTTCCAAAATTTTGATTTGACTTGAAGCCAACATCAGAAGGCGAAATCGGACAGTGATATTCTAATGTATTCGAAAGGGCTGTTTCCCTTGCTTCAGGGTCCTCTCGGATCGTAGAGTTACTAAAAATCGTTCTCTCGACACTCTCTAAATCGGTTCGTCCCCCCGGTTGTTGATCTAACGACGGAACTTCTTTATCACTATCTGAATCGGTTCGTCCCCCCGGCTGTTGATCTAACGACGGAATTTCCTCAACACAATCCGAATCATTTCGTCCCCCCGACTGCTGATCTAACGACGTTTCAATAAGATGATTTTTGTGTTCTTCATATGGTGGTGGGGAGGAGTCGGTTGTTAAGCATACGCGTACAAGGGCCTTGAAAATGTCTTCCAAATTTCGAGGCTCTTGTTTTAAAATTAAAGTATGTAAGAAGGGTGGTAAACTCTCGAAGAAAACATTACTAGCTCTTATATCTGCTCTCTTTACTACCAAGTCACGAGTTTCCGGACGAGAATACTTACTAAAGCGTGAAAGTAAACCTCGCAAATAAACGTAGAACTTGACTGGTGATTCACCCTTCTTGCGCTCAAGACTATTTAACTCTCTAAGAAGTCCACTAAAAACCTCTTTTCGATAATCTTCATAGGTGTACATTATGCCATGTGGGAATTGACCTTGAAAAGGCGCTACCGAGAAGGCCACTGCTTGGTCCGGTTCGTATTCGGGATCTATGAACTCTTCAGCTCCCAATTGAGGTTGCTGGTATGGATAGCCAGGAAGGTTTTGAGGACCTCCTAACTGTCCATAGTAGTTCATGGGTTCAGGCATCACTCCGTATGCCAGAGCCCTAGGTTCCGCGTAAAATTCAGACTGTGGCTGTGTCGCCCAGCTGGGGCCTTGGACGGGCCCTCGGTTCTGCCCTTGGAAATAGGATTGATACCTATTCTGCTGGGTCTGAGGATCGGGTCGGTAAGCCTGAGGTTTTGGCCTCATTCGCTGTTGATGCATTTGCGCATCATATTTCTTTGTGTGTTCTTTAATAGCTTCAAAGAGCTCCGAAAGATTCATGTATTCCCGAGTAGAGGCCAAACATTGCAGATAGTCTGGGAGGGAGTCGAAAAACACGTCAACCGCCAATCGTTGTGCTTGATTGGTTGTTGCCGTGCGATCTCCTACAGGAACGGAAAATTCGATTTTCTGAACAATCGCTCTCAATCTATAGAAGAAGCTTTCTAGTGTTTCGAAGGTACTCTTCTGGATGGTAGTCAATTTGTGAAAGTAGATTTTTAGTAGATCGCTTTGATTTTCATCCCCCCCTCCAGGATTTTCGTCTTCTCTATCATTTGGGAGGGCACCTCTAGGTAGAAACATTTTTACAGCAAAGTCTAGTGTGGATTAGTTTTAAGAGAAAGAGAGAGAGAACGATGTAAAAGAGAATTTCGTTGTATTAAGATTTTTACTGGGAATTTTCTTTCTTTAAGTTCCGAGTCCAAATCGGGTGGAGTACGTTAAAAATTATTTTCGACTTATGAATTTCATGAAAGGGTTTTTTTTTTTTTTTTTTTTTTTTTTTAGTTAAACTCTGTGGGAGTGTAAATCAGTGAATCTTCTTCCCAATAACGCGTTTCTATTAGAGGTTGATGGTATACTCTACCCTCCAAGTAGTCGAGGTATACCATTTTTGTAATTGGAAACGGCGACCCGCGCGTCTATTTTTTTTCCAACCATGAGTTGGGTTCACTGAGTGAGAATTGGTGCTGGTTAAGCACCCAACTTCCATACAGTGATTCCTCAACTCACTGCCGAGATGTGCTAGCCAAAGCACCAACTCGGCTAGTCAAAAATAGGCAAAAGAGTCGATCGTGACCAACTCATTCGATGTACCTTACTCAATTTCGAGATACAATTATATATATAAATATATAAAAAAAACAAAATGTTGATAATGCTAGAAATATATAATCCAAAAAAAAAAAAAAAAAAGAATTTGGGAATAAAAATGTCTAAATTTTATAGGGGAGGACAGATAGTTTAGTGCCAACGCCCAATTCACATACGAAAAAAAGTTAAAGAAGGTACTCCAATTACAAATCAAGGATAGCCGCGACAGCAACGTGAGTGCATAAGCACCTGTGCAGGTGAGTATAATTGAACGGTTACCAACGGGGTAAGATGGTTGACGACGTGATTACCGCCAGCTTAGTCAGCAGAAAAGGTAAGAAGGTCACTTTTATTTTAATTTATAAATTTATTTATTATAATAAAATATTAAAGAATAACATTTTAATTTTCAGTGACTGTCGTGAGGAAATATGAAGCGGGGTCGGATTACCGTAGCAAGAAGAGTCAAATGACTTCTTAATAAATGAAGAATTTTATAAATACGTGTCCGACCACACCCAAAGAGGATTTTTTTTTAAAAAAAAAAAAAAAAAAAAAAAATAAATTTATAATTTTTCAAAATTTTAAATTTATCAAAAGGAGAAGAAAAAAAATTTTTTGGAAATTTTTAATTTTTCTTCCAATTTCTGGATCGAAGGAGAGAGAATCGTTCGCATTCCACCGCTGCCACCAAAAATCAGCTCTGTTATGTCCGGATTTAATTAATTAATAACAATTAATTATTGGAAATGGTCGCGTGGGCCTCAAGTGGGAGGCACCGGGCAAACAGGGTGATTTTCCTAGAGGATTAGCTCTAGGTTTTATTTTTATTGTGAGAACTCGAACGATAAACCCCGTGGGGGCCTCTCTATGTATTCGATGCAGAATTTGGATGCAATATATTAAAGAATTTGGTAACTTCACCTACCTTTCGTTGTTCGCTGCTTACTTGTAAGTTGGTTTTTGTAACCTTTGGACTGCAAACTCCCGTGGACAGCTTCTGTAGATCCCTGATCGAAAGATGAATTGGCTCAGGAAAAAGGGATGCGGTTCTTAATATTAGAAATAATCTAATATGCAGGTTTTCCCCAATGATGAATGTTTATTCAAATATTTCCCTATGGGCTCGCCGAGCTCATATCACAAGATGTTAAATTGTTCTTAACACTAAGGTTCTTTTCTTTCACTTAAATCTCTAAAGATTGCACTTAACTATTAGAACTTAAACTTACAGGTTTTGCACTTTGAAATTGTTGAGTCTTTAGCTCATATGAGTTCGGTATGAATCCCCGACTCCAGCAATTCACTCGGACGAGAATCGCTGTTTATACACTTAACAATTATTGTAAAAATCACCCACGCCTCCTCGTGTTTACGCGAGCGGTACTTCCCGTGTGGTGATTTTCAGAAAAGAAAATATAATTTTAAAAGAGACAATTTTGAATAGAACTTTAACGGTAACAAGCAACTTGCCACGCCTCCTCGAGTGCAATATCGAGACGATCTTCCCGTGGGATTTTATAGTATACTTGACTGTTTAGATTTTATTAATGAAAACGAAACTAATCGGTTTTAAGAGAAATAGAAAATAGGAAAAGAGGGTTGCCTAAACGTAACACGGTTTAGAACTCACGCGGGCCAGCAAGGAAGATACATTAACTTCTCAAGCGTCATAGGCTGCCGCACCTTGGTGTTCGTTGTTTTTATCACCTCGGTTCGCGAATCTGGAGGGAATAATTTAGAATATATAATTGGATGAATTTAGAATACAGTCAAGTGTAATTCCCTGATTGGAGGAATCGTTGACGACGTGCAACGAGGTGTTGGCCGAAGTTGCTATCCCTAAAATTGTTAACGCTGCACTTTGCAGCGAGCGCGGCAAAGAGGCCCCTTTAAATATACGGCAAGCCGGATATAACATCCTGAAATAATTTTTTTATTTCATAACCTTTTCAGGATATAGAAGGATTTAACCAGTATTTAAAATTTCTAATGTTACCGAGTGCTTTTTAATCCTGAAATAATTTTTTTATTTCATAACCTTTTTAGGATATAGAAGGATTTACTTAGCATTTGAAATTTCTAATGCTACCGAGTACTTTTGAATCCTGAAATAATTTTTTTATTTCATAACCTTTTTAGGATATAGAAGGATTTACCTAGCATTTGAAATTTCTAATGCTACCGAGTACTTTTTAATCCTGAAATAATTTTTTTGTTTCATAACCTTTTTAGGATATAGAAGGATTTACCTAGCATTTAAAATTTCTAATGCTACCGAGTGCTTTTTAATCCTGAAATAATTTTTTTATTTAATAAGCTTTTTAGGATATAGAAGGATTTACCTAGCATTTGAAATTTCTAATGCTACCGAATACTTTTTAATCCTGAAATAATTTTTTTGTTTCATAACCTTTTTAGGATATAAACGGATTTAACCAGTATTTAAAATTTCTAATGCTACTGAGTGCTTTTTCATCCTGAAATAATTTTTTTATTTCATAACCTTTTTAGAATATAGAAGGATTTACCTAGCATTTGAAATTTCCAATGCTACCGAGTACTTTTTAATCCTGAAATAATTTTTTTGTTTCATAACCTTTTTAGGATATAAACGGATTCAACTTGCATTTAAAATTTCTAATGCTACCGAGTACTTTTTAATCCTGAAATAATTTTTTTATTTCATAACCTTTTTAGGATATAGAAGGATTTACCTAGCATTTGAAATTTTTAATGCTACCGAATACTTTTTAATCCTGAAATAATTTTTTTGTTTCATAACCTTTTTAGGATATAAACGGATTCAACCAGTATTTAAAATTTCTAATGCTACCGAGTGCTTTTTAATCCTGAAATAATTTTTTTATTTCATAACCTTTTTAGGATATAGAAGGATTTACCTAGCATTTGAAATTTCTAATGCTACCGAATACTTTTTAATCCTGAAATAATTTTTTTGTTTCATAACCTTTTTTGGATATAAACGGATTTAACCAGTAGTTGACATGTTTAATGCTATTGAATACTTTTCAATCCTGAAATAATTTTTTTGTTTCATAACCTTTTTAGGATATAAACGGATTCAACTTGCATTTAAAATTTCTAATGCTACCGAGTACTTTTTAATCCTGAAATAATTTTTTTATTTCATAACCTTTTTAGGATATAGAAGGATTTACCTAGCATTTGAAATTTCTCATGCTACCGAGTACTTTTTAATCCTGAAATAATTTTTTTGTTTCATAACCTTTTTAGAATATAAACGGATTCAACCAGTATTTAAAATTTCTAATGCTACCGAGTGCTTTTTAATCCTGAAATAATTTTTTTATTTAATAACCTTTTTAGGGTATAGAAGGATTTACCTAGCATTTGAAATTTCTAATGCTACCGAATACTTTTTAATCCTGAAATAATTTTTTTGTTTCATAACCTTTTTAGGATATAAACGGATTCAACATGCATTTAAAATTTCTAATGCTACCGAGTACTTTTTAATCCTGAAATAATTTTTTTGTTTCATAACCTTTTTAGGATATAAACGGATTTAACCAGTATTTAAAATTTCTAATGCTACCGAGTGCTTTTTCATCCTGAAATAATTTTTTTATTTCATAACCTTTTTAGGATATAGAAGGATTTACCTAGCATTTGAAATTTCCAATGCTACCGAGTACTTTTTAATCCTGAAATAATTTTTTTGTTTCATAACCTTTTTAGGATATAAACGGATTCAATTTGCATTTAAAATTTCTAATGCTACCGAGTACTTTTTAATCCTGAAATAATTTTTTTATTTCATAACCTTTTTAGGATATAAACGGATTCAACCAGTATTTAAAATTTCTAATGCTACCGAGTGCTTTTAAATCCTGAAATAATTTTTTTATTTAATAACCGTTTTAGGATATAGAAGGATTTACCTAGCATTTGAAATTTCTAATGCTACCGAATACTTTTTAATCCTGAAATAATTTTTTTGTTTCATAACCTTTTTAGGATATAAACGGATTCAACTTGCATTTAAAATTTCTAATGCTACCGAGTACTTTTTAATCCTGAAATAATTTTTTTATTTCATAACCTTTTTAGGATATAGAAGGATTTACCTAGCATTTGAAATTTCTAATGCTACCGAATACTTTTTAATCCTGAAATAATTTTTTTGTTTCATAACCTTTTTAGGATATAAACGGATTTAACCAGTATTTAAAATTTCTAATGCTACCGAGTGCTTTTTCATCCTGAAATAATTTTTTTATTTCATAACCTTTTTAGGATATAGAAGGATTTACCTAGCATTTGAAATTTCTAATGCTACCGAATACTTTTTAATCCTGAAATAATTTTTTTGTTTCATAACCTTTTTAGGATATAAACGGATTCAACCAGTATTTAAAATTTCTAATGCTACCGAGTGCTTTTTAATCCTGAAATAATATTTTTATTTCATAACCTTTTTAGGATATAGAAGGATTTACCTAGCATTTGAAATTTCTAATGCTACCGAATACTTTTTAATCCTGAAATAATTTTTTTGTTTCATAACCTTTTTAGGATATAAACGGATTTAACCAGTATTTAAAATTTCTAATGCTACCGAATACTTTTTAATCCTGAAATAATGTTGTTGTTTCGTTATTTTTTCAGGATATAAAAGGATTTAACTAGCATTTAAAATTTCTAATGCTACCGAGTACTTTTTAATCCTGAAATAATTTTTTTATTTCATAACCTTTTTAGGATATAATCGGATTTAACCAGTAGTTGACATTTTTAATGCTATTGAATACTTTTCAATCCTGTAATAATTTTTTTGTTTCATAACCTATTTAGGAGACAAACGGATTTAACCAGTCTTTCAACGTGTACCGCATAATACGGTAACCAGTAGGGTGGGCCAAAAAAAACTTTTAATTTTTTTTTTTTTAGCTACTACGAAAATATTGTTCAAGATGACGAAAAAAAAATCCTGGTAAAGTTTCAGCCCTTAATATTAATATTGAGAGGTCGCTCATTGTGATTTTTGATTTCCCATTTAAATAACATGGAAAAAAAAAATTTTTTTAGTTTGGAATTTTCTACCTCGGCTGTGGCTCGTTGTACAAATAAGCCCAGCATTAATTTTTGTAGGGAATTTAACGCTCTACAAAAGAAGTTTCTTATCATTTTTGGATAAATCCATCTGTTCAAAAGTTATTGGAGCTCGAAGCCAAGTTAGAATAAATTTCGAGATCTTTTTACTTCTTCGGCGAAACTATCGGACTTATCATAAAATGTTATAGAAACTTTTTTGTAGACAATTTTATTTCCTACAAATTATTGTTGATAAATTTTTTTCAAATTCTGCATTGTTTTCTAGTTATTTCCTTTTTAATTCCAAGCTCCTATAAAAATAGTTTTCTGATCGATTTTAAGAGCTTGGCGTTAAAATAGAAATAACTAGAAAACAATGCAGAATTTGAAAAAAATTTATCAACAATAATTTGTAGGAAATAAAATTGTCTACAAAAAAAAAGTTTTTATGACATTTTATGATAAGTCCGATAGTTTCGCCGAAGAAGTAAAAAGATCTCGAAATTTATTCTAACTTGGCTTCGAGCTCCAATAACTTTTGAACAGATGGATTTATCCAAAAATGATAAGAAACTTTTTTTGTAGAGCGTTAAATTCCCTACAAAAATTAATGCTGGGCTTATTTGTACAACGAGCCACAGCCGAGGTAGAAAATTCCAAACTAAAAAAATTTTTTTTTTCTATGTTATTTAAATGGGAAATCAAAAATCACAATGAGCGACCTCTCAATATTAATATTAAGGGCTGAAACTTTACCAGGATTTTTTTTTCGTCATCTTGAACAATATTTTCGTAGTAGCTAAAAAAAAAAAAATTAAAAGTTTTTTTTGGCCCACCCTAGTAACCAGATCATTGTGCCATATTCCAGTATGGGTCTAACTAACGTCATATACAGGTGTCGTAAGGTTTACAACTGTTTGAAATCTTTTCCCAGCCTTATTATACAACCTAATACACTTTTCGCTCTAGTTATCACATTATTCACTTGACTTATAAAGTTTAATTTATTCAACTTCGAATTTAGTTCAAGGAAAATTAGGGAAACGATTGATCCTAAAGTCCACACCTGCAACTTCCCACTAATTTCATACTGAAGCTCTCAAAATTGCAGTTATTACGTTTTTGAGCTCTTCGAGCTCAAAGGTCTGATAGAAGTTTAATCAAAGACTATTTTTTGAATATTCAAGCCGCCATAACTTTTGAAGAAATGAGCTGATTTTCACGCGATTGGCAGGATTCGACGCAGTTTTTTAAGCCGCACAAAGAATTTTCAAGTTTGAATTGATCGAGCTAGGAATTTCGGAGTAATTCCAAAAAAAACTTTTCGGCTTTTTTTCGATAACGATAACGATAACTTTCAAACAAACACACACACACACACAGACAGACAGACAGACACCATCGTGGGAATAGTCAGGGAAGCTTCCTAGGACCTCAAAACATCGGGATCTGATGAAAACTCTATTTTCCAAAAACGAAATAAAAACAATAACCTCGATTTTTGAAAAGTTTTAATTTTCTCAGCGGGAAGTTAAAAAGTTTTCATCTCTAATATGTATTTTGGATCGTGATTTTATGAAATACAAAAGTATTTGAGCACAGGAAAAAAAATTCTATGTAATTATATGAAACTCTATATAATTTCATATAAATGTGTATAATTATTAGGGTGGCCCAAAAAAACCGACTATTTTTTTTTTTCGAGTCTCTTATGAAAATGTGTTGGTTTAAGATGTTATAAGAGGCCACTCCAAAAATCAGCTCGATTAAAAATTTTTAAGAGGTCGCTCACGAATTTTGAAAATATCAATAATGATCGAAATCCGGATTTTTTGGTTCTAAATTTCTTCTTTCTCGTGGCAGCAATAGTTTATATTTATGAAATCATGACTACGCTGAAAATTTCAGCCCAAAATTCGAATATTTAAACGGCGCTCAAGAATTCTGAATATTAACTGATAATATGTAACTAATACTTTGAATTAGTTTTTGTATTTTTTTATAACTCAATTATTGTCGTTTCACTTAAATATAACTTTTGGATAACCGAAAATATACAGGACAGTCTTAAACAATAAAATTGGGTAAGTTTTGAATAAGCAAAAAAACCTAAAAATTGAATTAAAAAATAAAAAAGTATGTAAATAACTTATTATTTATATATCTCGGGTTGTATTTTTATTAATTATGATACAAATTGATAGTGAAAAATTGAGAAGCATTATTATTAATATTCAAGGGTCGCTCGAAAACATCCAAGAGACAGTACTCGGAAACATTAAAAATTCTTGAGCACCGTTTAAATATTTGAATTTTGGGCTGAAATTTTTAGCGTAGTCATGATTTCATAAATATAAACTATAGCTGCCACGAGAAAGAAGGAATTTAGAACAAAAACATCCAAATTTCGATCATTTTTGATATTTTAAAAATTCGTGAGCGACCCCTTGGAAATTTTTTATCGAGCTGTTTTTTGGAGAGGCTTCTTAAAACATTTTGAATCAACAAATTTTCATAAGAGACTCGAAATAAAAAATAGTCGGTTTTTTTGGGCCACCCTAATAATTATATATGATTATATCTAATTGTTTAAAAAATTTTATGTTTAATTGCACGGAAAAAACTGTTCTGTAAAAGTTACAGAAAAAAATCTGTAAAATTTACTGATGACATTATTTGTAAAATTTACAGATAAAATATGTTATTTTGACAAATTCATAAATGTTATTTTTATAAATAACATAATGTAATATTGGCAGATAATATTCTGCAAAAATTACATATTTTTTCTGTAGATTATACAATATTACTTTATGTAATATTTACTTATAGTTTATGTAAAATCTACATGAGTACACTGTAAAAAATCCGGAGTTAATCTGGAGTGAATTCGGATTGAAATTAAATCCGAATTCACTCCGCATTCACTCCGCCACTCGGAGTTCCGGAGTTTTGTGTGCGAGTGTGTGTTTGCGTGCATGTGTGTGTTTAGGTGTGTACAGGCGTGTGTGTGTGTGTGTGTGTGTGTGTGTAAGTGTGTGTGTGTGTGCGTGCGCAAATGTAAATGTGTGCGTGTGTGTGTGTGTGTGTGCGCGCAAATGTGTGTGTGTGTGTGCGTGTGCGTGCGTGTGTGTGTGTGTGTGTGTGTGTGTGTGTGTGTAAGTGTGTGTGTGTGTGCGTGCGCAAATGTAAATGTGTGCGTGTGTGTGTGTGTGTGCGCGCAAATGTGTGTGTATGTGTGCAAATATGTGCGGGTGTGCAAATGTGTGTGTATGCGTGTGTGCAAATGTGTGTGTGTGCGTGTGTGCAAATGTGTGTGTGTGCGTGTGTGCAAATGTGTGTGTGTGCGTGTGTGCAAATGTGTGTGTGTGTATGTGTGTGTGTGTGCAAAAGCGTGCAAACGTACACACACGCACACACCCACACATTTGCACACACACACGCATTTGCACACACGCACACATTTGCACACACGCACACAAAGACCTGCACACACCTCAACACACACATGCACGCAAACACACACTCGCACACAAAACTCCGGATTTTTTACAGTGTATTTGCATACCTTGCTCTGTATTTTTTACATAAATACTTCTGTGAATTTCACAACTTCACTATGTAACTTTTACAGCCTCAAAATGTAAAAATTACAGATTTAGGTTTACAGAACTCACAATGTAAAAATTACATTTTTGGTTCTGTAAAAATTACATAATTTAATTGAAAGACAAACATCTGTAAATTTTACAGACTTTTCTGTAATTTTTACAGAACTGTTTTTTCCGTGTGTATATAGAAATATATAATTATTAGGGTGGTCGATCAAAATTAAATTTTATTCTCTGGTGCCCTATAAAAAGATTCTTTCTAGTGAAAAAATACCTGGGAAATTTGGTTTTTTCGTTTTAAGTGAAAATAACACGTGCCTTAGGACGATCAAAGTTCATTTTTCGATACAATCACGGTTTTTTTTTTAAATATCTCATGAAATATGCAGATTAGAGGAAAAAACCAAAGAAACAATTTTTGAGGAAATTAAATTTTTGACAAAACAGGTCATATTCATTTTTTTTATGAAACGCGTATTTATGAAGATATTTAAAAACAACTTTTTTATATCTTATCAATTGGGCATTTTAAGAATAACGAATGATGATAAGAACGTTTTTTCTTAAATATAGACAAGTTCGTAACTCGTAACATATCAATTATTTATGCTTTTTACAGTTTCTATATACTTGGAAAAATGTTATTTTCAAAATTTGTAATCCTTAAAACGCTCAATTCATAAGATCTAACAAAGTTCTTTAAAAATATCTTCATAAATATACATTTTATTAAAGAAATGAACATGACCTTTTTTGTCAAGAATTTAATTTCCTACAAAATTTTTTTCGTGGTTCTTCCCCCTGATCTGCATATTTCATGAGATATTTGAAAAAAACCGCGATTGTATCGAAAAATGAACTTTGATCGTCCTTCGGCACGTGTCCTTGTTATTTACAACGAAAAAACTAAATTTCTCACGTATTTTTTCACTAAAAAAAAGCTTTCTATGGAGTGCCAGAGAAAATTTAATTTTTAAAGACCACCCTATCAATTATATATAAATATATATAATTATATAAATTCATATATAGTCTTAGATAACACTATATATATTTATATAAATCTTTCTAATTTAATAAATATAAAAATATCTATAATCATATATTTAAATATGTAATTTTATATAAATATATATAATTCTATTATTTGATATATAATAATACATATTTATGCATTCTGTCTAAAATTTTTTATATAATTTTATGCAATTATATAAAATTTTATATAATGAGTTTTAAGAAATTCTATCTAATGGGAATTTCTGAGTGAATATTAAGCTGTGCGGGTTAAATCATAACATTTTTTCAAATAATTTATATGTGATCGAATAATGTAAGATATTATTCGGAATAATTGAGTTTACAATGATTTACAAAATTTTATAAAGTCTAAAAAATTTTTGGATTTACCGCATTCAGAAATGTTAGAAAGTATACAAACTTTTTTCAAATTTCTTAGAAATACATTAACAAGACCAAAAACAGGATGACAGCAAAAAAATTTTGAAGTTTCAACAAAGAATTAAGTTATAAAAAACTGAGATATAAAAATTAAAAAAATTTAAGTTAAGTTTAAAAAATTTTAACTTCTGATTTTTTTTAATTTATCAAAAGAAGTCATTATCGCCCTGATATTAGTGGGTATACCGCTAATGGTCTCTTGACTCTATGAACAATAATATAATTTACTACAATGCTAATAACAGAATCAATCATTTATTGATGTCTTTAATTTTCTCAAGTTCATTTGAATTCAAATTAATACAATTAACACCTCTTGTCAAATGTGTAATACAGCACTGTGGATAACACCTTAGACTTCAGACTAGCAGGACATCGGCCAATCAGTATGACACCTAGCATTAGCAAGGTGTTCGAAATTGTGGTAAACAAAAGAGTGGTTAACTTCTGCGAGGAACACAACGTCATACCGGATAATCAGTTCGGTTTCAAACGCAACCACTCAACCGTCCACGCCATCAACAAGGTGGTCTCGGACATTTGCGAAAACCTTGCAGACAAGAAGCTGGTAGCAGCTGGTCTCCTTGACCTGAAGAAAGCGTTTGATTCCGTCTGGTTAGACGGGTTCATCTATCTGTTGTCAACTCTCAACTTCCCCAGAAGCCTACTCTACAACATCATGAGCCAGATAACTGGCAAAGAGTTCGTAGTATGGGACGGCAGGATTACCAGCGCAATCACCTTCAACCTGGACGAGGGATTGCAACAAGGAGCGGTCAACTCGCCAGTATTTTTTAACATCTACAGTAGTAGAATACTAAACCTGTACAAGATGAACGCGAAGAACATGACATATTCAACTGCGTTTGCCGACGACCATTTAAATATAGTGGAAACCTAAACATGCAAACCTCTTAATAAGACAATTTATAGATAAATTGAGAAAAATATAGATAGCCCGAACTGGGAATCGAACCCAGACCAATTCGGTATCGCGCCGAGTGCTCTACCAGTCTATGTGGCAGGCAGCAAGGTAGACACTATCTGGACCAAACTGGAGGACCTGGTGGGCAAAATAAACAAAAATTACAGGCTGTGGAACCTCAGACTAAACCCCACAAAATGCGAGACCATCCTGTTCCATAAACCGGTGCAGCAACTATCCAGAGTCAACAGAGAAGCCTACAGGGCATTTAAAATCAAAGCAGTGGACCTTAACACCATGGAGGAAGTAGCCATCCCACATAGAAAGACGGTAAGATACCTGGGGGTCAACCTCGACTATCTCATGAGGATGAATGAGCACGTTACAAATCAACTTAAAAAGGTAAGAACCATATTCCGTGCCCATGGGTATCTATTTCACAACAAACACCTTAGCAGAAAGGCGAAGATCATCTGTTATCTACTGCTAGTCAGACCGGTGATCACCTATGCGGCACCAATATGGTGGAATATATCACACTCACTGATGGAACAGCTGCGGATATTTGAGCGACACTGCCTCCGTGCATGCACGAGGCTCTACAGGTCACCGGAATCGAACTATACAAAATATATACCATGTGGCACGCTATATGAAGTCGCCAATATTTCGAGGATTGACTCATTCATAATAAAACTCACTAGAGATCATTACAGCAAACTACCCTAGAGCAAGAACCCAATCATCAAAGATTTAAGTAGACTGGACGAGGAAAAGGCCAGAAAATATAACGAGCAGGGATACCTGCCTCCACAATATTTCATGCACTTTGATAAAACTGGTGTAATACGAGACCAAAACAACGTCCCAGTGCTGTACCACTGGAAAAGAAATCGTGCCAATAAAAGAATTGCGCTGAACCATGACAGCATGGTCACTAATAACCTGAACTTCAGATTCTCAATGGCACTTCCGACTCGGGACATAATTGACTTCCGCAGACTGTACACTGAAAAATACTGGTGGCTGGCAGGAGATGCTAGACACATCCCGGAGCTCCAAGAAAGAAAACGACGATGGTTCGAAGCGCTGGCGCGAGAAGGCCAGAATAACGGTGAGAGCTAAACAACAAAAAAAAAAAAAAAACAAAAACAGCTCTTGTAAATATGTAAATAACCCCATGTATATATCCCCTCTCCCTCCTTTTTTCTCCTTCTCTCTCTTACTTCACTATAAATTACTTACCAATGGTGGTTTTATTAAATTTTCCCACCAACTTACCACTCAAACATAGCCTGTAAAGGCATCAAACAAACCCAATGGAACGTCTTCAAGGACCTGAAACTCAAAACGGAACGGGCACGAGAAGCACGGATGGTGTCCAGTGTCCATCGATTAAAAAAAGCAAATATTTTGGTTTTTATTATATAATTTATTTGACCTAATCTTAAGTATTACATATGATGTACTGAAAGGAAATAAATAAAAATTATTTAAAAAAAAAAAAAAAAAAACAGACTAGCGGGACCCGGGTTCAAGACCATGAGTCGGTGAAATCATTTTTTTTTTTTAGTCATGACAATTATTGTATTTATTACTTTATAAAGTTATATATAATTATGCAAAATTATATATAAAATTAGATCAAACCACAACTCATATCTCCATTTATTTAAGCGTTTATATAAAATTTTATATAATTATATATTAAATTTTTTTTCCCGGGTATATATACTATATAGAGTGTTTCGAATTTCCAATTATCTTAAATTTTTTTACATCCCGGGAAAAAAAGTTCTTATATGATCATATATAAATCATATAAAAGTGACTCATATAAAATCATATAAAGTTTTATAATGAAATTCGTCCTATAAAAACTTATATGACTTTATTAAATCTTATATAATCATATAAAATCTTATATAATCATATAAAGTTATATATACCCAGTAAAAAATGATTTTACCTAATCATATATACAATAACATATATATGATTAGATCCCAAAATTGGTAGGATCTGATGATATATAATTATATATAATCATG
The DNA here is from genome assembly GCF_029852145.1 of Microplitis mediator. NCBI lineage: Eukaryota > Metazoa > Arthropoda > Insecta > Hymenoptera > Braconidae > Microplitis > Microplitis mediator. The sequence goes on along the minus strand of NC_079978.1, from coordinate 16,518,201 downwards.
CATGAACAAAAAAAAAAAAAACACCTATCGGTTAATTGCTATTTTGCCAAATGGTCACCCATCCAACTAATGTTCTGCCTCAATGCTGCTCAACTTTGATGATCGCTTGATTGCCGTCTGCTTCTCTAGTCTGCTTTACCCTTATAAGTATATAATAATCTATAGCATTACTTAAATCAAATGATCAAATTGATACATCCTACATCAATAATGCACCAAATATGATCAAATTTTATCACATTTATGTTTTATATAAAATTATAAGTTTCTTTAAGATAACCTGCTTATGAGACCATAGAAATTTATATATAAGAATCATAAAACTATATAAACTTTTATACAATCATATATGATTTTGTATAACCGTATTCAACTCTTTTGTAATCATACAAATTTATTTATAACTTCATATAAAATCACATAAATTTTTATTAACTATCTGAACTCTTAGAAGAATTTTATAAGGTCATATAAAATTTCATATGATCATATATAACTTTATATGAAGTTACATAGAATTTTATAAAAATTTTATAAGATTATACGAATTATTGTACGAATTTTATAAGATTATATGAGTTTTTATATAACCGTATATGACTGCATATAATTTATAACATTTTATCTGGTAATGTTATAAACTAATATATAGGTTTATACAAAATCATATAAAGTCCTTATAAAATTATGTAAATTCTTATAAGAATTTTATAAAATCGTATGAGCTTTTATATAATCATATATGACTATATATAAGCATATGAAACTTTATCTGGTATTTTTAGAAAGTTCTATATATAACTTTATATAAAATCACATCAATTGTTATAAAATTCTTATAAGATCATATGAATCCTTATAAGAATTTTATAAGATTATGAAAGCTTTCATATAATCATATATAAACACATATGCTTATATACGATTCTATAAGAACTTTTTCTCGGGTTTATATAAAATCACATCTATTTTTATAAAATCCTTATAAAACTATATAAATTCTTATAAGATTTTTATAAGATTATATGAATTATTATATAATTATATATAAGCATATAAAACTTTATCTAGTACTTTTATAAAGTTATATATAACTTTCTATAAAGTCATATCAATTTTTATAAAGTCCTCACGAGAGTATATTAATTCGTATAAGAACTTTATAAGATCATATAAGCTTTTATGTAATCATATATAATTTTTATATATTTCTTATATGATCATATATAAATTGTATATGAACATATATGTTTATATATGATCATATAAAATCTTTTTTTCCCGGGATCTTATTTCTAGAATGAAAAATTACTGAATAGTATTCAAAATTTTGAATCGCCTTATATTATTATGAATCATATTTTTAGGATTTAGAAGTATTTGAAAGTATTCGAAATTTTCAATCATCTTAAATCATTATGAATCATATTTTTAGGATTTAGAAGTATTTGGTAGTTTTTAAAATTTTCAATCATTTCAAATCCTGTTAAATCATATTTTTAGGATGAAATAGTATTTAACAGAATTAAAAAATTTGAATCATGTTAAATCCTTCTGAATCATATTTTCAGGATTCGATAGCATTCATAAGGATATAAATTTTTTTAATCCTGTCAAAAACTTTTGTTTAATCAGGGATATTCAATTTCTGTTCACGTGGTGGATTCAAGAGAATAATAGAGAATTGGAAAAAGTTTAATTCTAACTAATTCTTTTTAATTCTAAAATAATATTCAATTTCTGCACTCAGAGAAAAATTTAGTTAATTTAACTATAAAATTATAGTGCAATAACGCTTCAACTATTTAATCATAATTTCTACAACAATGATTTATAGTTATTATATCAATTGGAAAATAGTCAAGATAACTATTTTTTAGTACCATCAGTCATATCAAATGCTAACATAACTAATTTAAAAATGTTTATGAAATAAAAATTTTATTATTTTCATAACTTAATTCTAGTAGTTTTATTTACTATAAGTATTTCATTGAAAAGAATCTAAATTTAAGTATCGTTAAACATAAAGTAATAATTATTGGTAATATTAAATATTTATTAATGTTATTACTTTTATATAATTGATACAAATCTAGTGTATAAGTCAAGTAAACTATACATTTGTGATCAAGTGAACAATCATTTTAGTTATCACGACTAGAAGATTATAATATCCATAACTTTTATTCTGTTCTAATTTTATATTTAATTTAACTAGTAATATTAAAGTTATTGAATGAAAACAAATTAGTCTTGTTGTCTGATATTATATTTTTTACTTTCAATATAATATCATTAATAAAGTTATTATATCGAGTCATTCATGCACAATAAAAGATTCCAAAAATGTTGACCATCCCAAGAAGTACTTGGTACTCGGTCGTATAGCAAGAAAGTATTGATGTCAGGATTGCTCTCAAGTTAGAATATAATACTTCTGAAATAAGTTTCTTACCAGGGACACTACAAATGGTAGGCGCTATCTAGTGGCGAGCACCGAACTACTCCCATTGCCGTTGTCTAGTAACAAGAAATTTTTCTCTTGGTTTAATCAACTTTTTTTTCATAGTTGGAGCATACAAAAAGTTTTGCGTTAAAAGAATAGTCCTTATTTCGAGAAATTTAATTTCTTTTGTCAATTCAACAAATAATTTTTGGGTCCAAACAATTTTCGATAAAGTAAATAATTCAGTTAAATTCACGAATAATTTTTGCAGCAAGCACAGCTAAAGAAATCGTTAGATTTTAGTTCAATTGGATTTAATAAGATATCAACAAATATTAATTGTTAATATAAATTAAATATAAAGCTAACAACTTTACTTTGTGCCGCTTAGATACTAGTTAAATATTTTGACCTTAAAATTTTTTACTAGAATAAGTGCATACTCACTGCACTTTTGTACAGATGAAATCCGTCATTCGGCTGATAGAAAAATCAAAGACAACAATTTTCGATACAGTTTAATGCGACATAAAAGAATTTTCATCCATTTATCACGAAAATTGCGATTTTTTTTTCCAAACAATTAATTTTAATTACTTGTAACTGTTGAATTATAAGGTTTAAAAATAATTGGATAACATTATTTGATGGATAATAAAATGATCTACAAAAAAGTTCCTAAATTTTTGTTTTGTTACATACAACAAAATTTTCGTATGGAACTAAAAAAAAAAATTATCGATTTTATTTTACACAGTCTAATATATGGGGGAGGGAGGAGTGAAACGGGGTACTTCAGGAAATAGTAAGTTTTTGGGAACTCAAATACGTTAAATAAATTTTTTTGTTTTTTTTTTTTAATATTTGTAGTAAATAGAAAAAATTTTCCGCTTCTGTGAAAAGAAAAATTAGTATCATTTGCGACGATTTAAATAAGTATTCAATCACTGTAAATAAATAATTCGTGCAAACGTAGATTTTCGTTCAAAAGAAATCATTATAAAATAATTGAAGCAACAACTGAGTTGTATTTTTTTTTTTTGCATTTTTATAGTTAATATAGTTATGAGATTGTTATTTTAACTATGTGACGGTTGCAGTTGCAATCATTATTTCACTTATAATAACTGTAATCAAACAATTCATAATGCTACGTTGTTTTGTTTCATTAATACCAATTCCTGTAGTTACGTTAACTATAGAGTTATAGTGAAATAAAGCTTTAACTAAAAATTTTAGTTTTAGCAATTAACTCGATAGTTAGAATAACTATTTTATATTAACAATGAATCAACACTTACGATTGAAACAATTTTTTAGTTACTTGAACTAACGAAAAAGTTGCTGTAATTACTTAAAATTTATTTAATTTTAACTTCATTTCAGTAGTTGTGATAAAAATTTTTAATCACTATCAAATTTTAGTAGCACCAATAAATTTTAATATGTTTCAGCAACTAATAAATAGTTAATATAACTATCAAAAATAGTATTAGGAATTAATTTTAAATAGTAGAAGCTTTTTAGTTAACATGACTATCGACTTTTCTCTGAGTGTGTGTTCGCGGAGGATTCAGGAAAATAAAAGAGGATTCGGAAAAATTTAATTCTACCTAATTTTTTTTAATTCTAAAATAATATTTAATTTATGTTCTCGTGGTGGATTCAAGAGAATAAAAGGGAATTGGAAAAAGTTTAATTCTAACTAATTCTTTTTAATTCTAAAATAATATTCAATTTCTGTTCTCGCGGAGAATTCAAGAGAAAAAATCTGTCTATCGGTTGACCCTGCGGGCCAGCCCCAAAACTTCCCGCTGTTTTCGAGCTCCTCGAGCTCGAAAACATTGTTGTGGATACATTTTCGAGCTCTTCGAGCTCGAAAATACTTTAGTGTGCCATTGTTTTAAAAAAAAACCGATTTTAGCATTTCTTTCTCCCACGATATGTCAGGAATGAATTGACCGATTTTGACGGTTGTGGCGGCAATCGACGTGTTTTATTGAGTTCTAGAGCTGATTAGATTTTGAAGTTGATCGTAGTAGTCGTTTCTGAGAAATCAATAAAAAACTAAAATAAAAAAAAAATTTTAATTCTTATTCTTTGTATAACTTGTAAACTACATGACCGATTTACCCCAAAATCTAATCAAGACTAAGTTTTGGTGAGCTCTTTCAATCGCCACCAAGTACGTTCAAATCGGATCATCCGTTCCAAAGATATCGTCGGACAAAAAAAAGTTCACACACACACACACACACACACACACACACACACACACACACACACACACACACACACACACACACACACACACACACGGACGTCCACCCGGGAATAGTCAGAATAGTTTCCTAGGACCTCAAAACGTCGACATCTGATGAAAACTCGATTTTTGAAAATCGGACCGATACCAATAACTTCCCTTTTTTGAAAATTTGCAATTTCCTTAGCGGGAAGTTAAAAAATCGGTCTATCGGTTGACCCTGTGGGCCAGCCCCAAAACTTCCCGCTGTTTCCGAGCTCAAGAACCTTGAAAACATTATTGTGAATACATTTTCGAGCTCTTCGAGCTCGAAAATACGTTTGTGTGCTGTTGTTTTCGAAAAAAAACGTTTTTTACCATTTTTTCTTCAAAGATATCTTTGAAACGAATAAACCGATTGAGACGGTTGAGGTGGCAATCGACGCGTTTTATCAAGTTCTAAAGCTGATCAAATTTTGAATTCGATTTATCGAGTCGTTTTTGAGATACTTCAGAAAAAATAAAAAAAATTTTTTTTCTTAATTCTTTTGACAGCGGTTTCTCTTGAACGAATGAACCGATTTTAATGGTTGAGGTAGCATTCGACGCGGCTTATAAAGTTCTAGAGCCCAGTCCATTTTGGAATCAATCCATCGTGCACATTAAAAATTATCCAAAAAAAACATTTTTGAGAAATTTTATTTTTGGAATATCTCTGAACGAGCCCAACCGATCAAGCTCAATTTTCTTACAGCTTCAAGATATTGACAAGCCACGTTGAATGACACCTTAAAGTTCAAAATCGGTTCATCCGTTCAAAAGATACAGGTATTTACATACGGACGTACGTACGTACATACATACATACATTAGGGTGGGCCAAAAAAAACTTTTAATTTTTTTTTTTTTAGCTACTACGAAAATATTGTTCAAGATGATGAAAAAAAAATCCTGGTAAAGTTTCAGCCCTTAATATTAATATTAAGAGGTCGCTCATTGTGATTTTTGATTTCCCATTTAAATATCATGGAAAAAAAAAATTTTTTTAGTTTGGAATTTTCTACCTCGGCAATGGCTCATTGTACGAATAAGCCCAGCATACATTTTTGTAGGGAATTTAACGCTCTACAAAAAAAGTTTCTTATCATTTTTGGATAAATCCATCTGTTCAAAATTTATCAACAATAATTTGTAGGAAATAAAATTGTCTACAAAAAAGTTTTTATAAAATTTTATGATAAGTCCGATAGTTTCGCCGAAGAAGTAAAACGATCTCGAAATTTATTCTAACTTGACTTCGAGCTCCAATAACTTTTGAACCGATGGATTTATCCAAAAATGATAAGAAACTTTTTTTGTAGAGCGTTAAATTCCCTACAAAAATATGTACTAGGCTTATTCGTACAATGAGCCATTGCCGAGGTAGAAAATTCCAAACTAAAAAAATTTTTTTTTTCCATGTTATTTAAATGGGAAATCAAAAATCACAATGAGCGACTTCTTAATATTAATATTAAGGGCTGAAACTTTACCAGGATTTTTTTTTCGTCATCTTGAACAATATTTTCGTAGTAGCTAAAAAAAAAAAAATTAAAAGTTTGTTTTGGCCCACCCTAACATACATACACTCGGACATCATCTTGAAATTAGTCAGAATAGCTTTCTAGGACCTCAAAACGTCAACATCTGATGAAAATTCGATTTCCGTAAATCGGACCGAAACCAATAACTTCCCGAATTTTTGAAAATTTACAATTTTCTTAGCGGGAAGTTAAAAAACGGATTCGGAATAGTTTAATTCTAAATAATTCTTTTTAATTCTAAAACAATGCTCAATTTCTGTTCTTCCCGAGAATCCGAGAGAATAAAACAGGATTCGAAAAAGTTTAATTCCATCCTATTTTTCTTAATTTCAAAGTCTTGTTGCAATTCCTGTTCTCGCTGAGAATTCGAGAGAATTGTAACCATAACAAGAAAAATTATTTTTCTTTTAAACTTTGAAAAAACAAAATAATAATGATTAGTAATTATTTATATATTAAAATTTTATTCTGGGAAAGAAACGAAATAATACTTTTATACGTAAAATTTTTTTTTTTTTTTATGGAGAAATTTTTGAAAAAAAAAAGTAATTAAAAGAGAAAAAGGCAACGGGAAAAAAATGTAAGAGTGATCGTGAGACGCTCGCCGACCGACAATCTGGCGGGAGAGAGTAAGTGAGCGAAAGTTAGTTCCGCGCTCACCGCTAGAGCGTGCGGGCTTCTTGGATATGGACACTTATAGTAGAAGTGTTAAAAGCAAATGCAGCGGACGTTATCGTCAGTCATCACTCCACTGCTACCAAGTGAACTTTGCGATCTGGATTCACTAAACTATCAATTGCTGTTCCTTCAGCTAAAGACTCAGGATTTGAAAGAATCTACAACGACAACAAACAAATTAATGATAAGTTTAACAATTATTATTTTTATTAACATTAAACTAAACAAAACAATAAGCAATACCTAATAAGAAACGCCTGGTTTATGATTAGCTCGTAAAATATTCATGATACTTTCAGCAGCTCTAACAGGCACCGTGCTCTTTTCAACGACAATTTTATCATCAGTTGCCACCTCAGCAATCATTCTCGCTGTGTTTTCAACGTACGTTAAATCAGCGGCACGGCCTTTACCATTTCCTTATCTTGGTCGGTGTATTTACAGACAAATTTACAGAAAAATTAAATCAGCCTCCTGTATCGCAGCTTCAATGTCCGTAGAGAAGAATAAATTCTTTCCTCGGCATTTCTTGAGCACTTCATCCAAACCCGGCTCATAAATCCGCAGTTTCTCTGAGTTCCACTGAGCTATCTTCTCATTATTCTTATCAACAACCGTCACACGGATATCCGGACACTTCAGTGCTATTACACTACATGTTGGACCACCTACATACCCAGCACCAATGCCACAAATTTTTTTGATTGTCATTTTCAAGTCTGAAACATCAAATCGATTATTAAATACCTGCAATTAAAACATTTAGAATTAAAATCATTAAAAAAAAATTAACATTTAAATAAAATATAATTATTTAAATAATTATGTACTTACTCAGGTCAGATCCAACGTCGTTTTTAAAATTTTTTAATTATAAATTCAATGATCAGCCCAGTTAGCTGATAAATTCGAGAATGTCTCCAACTGACAGTGCCCGATAATTTATAACAATGAATGCACCAACTAATTGTTTGATATGATTTCAAAGTCTGGCGTTTCAGAAATAATATTCTTCGAAATACAGTTTAATTTAACTTGTATTTTATCACAGATACCTCATAAATTTTAGCTCTTCATAAATAAACACTAGCGCATATTAATTACAATCAAGTTCCGCTCGTAATCCAATAAGAAATTCTCTTGATTCGACTAGTTGGAGTAAAGTTTAAAATTAATTTAAAAAAATTATATATAAATAATTTGAGATGAATTATTTACGAACACGATTAGTTATTAATTTATTACTGCAAAAGCACGATTACGAATTTATTGATTCATAAATAATTGCAATTAATGGACACGTGTTTTTAAAAGAAAGAGACTAACCAGGGGCCAGTTCATTCAATGCAAGACAATGAAAATGATAGTTGATATTAATAGTTCATACTAAAACATACAGAAGTATACGGCTTGCAGGGAAAATCCCCACATCACATTCTGACCAGTGTATATTTCGCCTAAATACGTTTCCATGAAGCAACAAAATGCCCAAATCACAAAAGTAACAATTCGACCAATTGAAAAAATGTCAAAGTTAAAAAATCCTGAAATCATACATCGCAGAATTCACGATTCGTCCAAGTGACAGTTCGTCAAAATTATAAAATGCCCAGAAATAAAAGGGAGGATAACTTCAGTCAATAATCTAGAATTCTACAGTAAAATTAGTATTATCATAACAGTAACCAGATAATAGACAAAAAAAATCAGCGGTAAATTTAAAAACAAGATAATTGTATATCATAACCCTCGCAGAATTGCCATAACGGTATTTCTACGGTATTTTCCGAGTATTTTTTGGGTATAAGTATTATTACGGTATACCCTAGGTATCAATGCGGTATGTTTGTGAAATTTTATTACCGTATTAATACCGTAAATATATTGTGTTGATACCAAATTTATATAGGGACTGTACCGTATTTATACTGTGTTTATACCGTATTTACGCTCTCGCTATACCGTATTTGTACAATGATTATACTCCATTTATATGGTTTTTATGCTGTACTTAAACGTCGGTTATACCGTATTTATACGGTTGCTATACCTCATTTAAACAGTGGTTACTCGGTATTCATATAATGTTCGCACCGTATTTAAACGGTATTTATGCGGTATAAATATGGTGGTTATGCCGCATTTATACAGTGATTATGCCGTCTCACTCTTACAGGCTGAAAAATACTTTTCATATCTTTCAGTTTTATTAACAAACAATCTTCAGATTCTATAACAGATACAATATGTTTTACTACTACTTGCATTCTTAAATGGCTCATCTCTTCACTATGTTCTGCTTTCAATTTTTCAATAAAAAAGTACAGCTGTAAAAATGAACTAGTTCATTTTTACTTTCACAAAAAAAGTTTTTTTCAAAAAAATTTCTCTCATTAACAAATAAAAACTCTTGAAACTAGTAAAAATTTTTCAATTTAAACATAAAAATATGTTTACTTGAGGAAAAAAAATTTTGATTCAAGATTAAAATTTCAAGATAATTATTTACTTGGTGCAAGAAAATTTTACTTTTCCGAATCGTTAAAACAAAATTTCTTGAATCAGGAATTGTTTTCTTGATTCGAGTTAACTGTTTTTTCTATGTAGTAATGATTTGCAAGAACATCAGATAATTTTGAAATTCATTTAGGATCAATATTAATAACTAGGATTATTTTATGATTAAAAATTACATTCTTCAATTGAAACATGTCTAATAAACACTGCAGTGTTTATGTCGTATGGGTATTTTGACATAAAAGTCTTTTTTTAGTTCATAAAGTTCTTTATTTGTACATTAGAAAAACCTTCACGCGTCTTTTAAATTTTAGTTTCTCTACACAGAAAATACAGTTAACTTGAACTAAGAAAAATATTCTTGATACAAGAAAATTTTTTTTAACGATTCGGAAAATAAAAATTTTTTTACATCAAATAAATAATCATTTTGAAATCTTTACTTTGAATCAAAATTTTTTTTCCTCAAGTTAACATATTTTTATGCTTTAGTCGAAAAATTTTTAATTGTTTTAAAAGTTTTTATTTCTTAAAATAAGAGATATTTTATTGAAGAAAGCCGTGCCAGGTTATTGTAGCAATATTGCATTTTTTTGTTTGAAAAAAATAAAATTTCTTGGAATAATTACTATTTGTTTAACAAAAGAATTTTCGTATGCTCCAACCAAAAAAAAAAAAGTTACTCAAACCGAGAGAAAAATTTCTTGGGAGAAAAGATATATATGGAAGAGAGGGAAGTCACTGGTGCTAGGCAGCAGCAGCGAGAATAGTTCGGTGCGCGCCACTAGGTAGCGCCTACGATTTGTAGTGTCCCTGGTAAGAAACTTATTTCAGAAGTCTTATATTCCGAAATTGTGACCATTCTGGCGCGGGTACTCCTCCGTTATTCGATAGAGTGATAAGTACCTTTTTTGATGGTAATATAGTACATCCTATATTACGTAATGACAAAAATATTTATTATCAATGTTTCCATAAATAATTTATCTCTGAATTTGAACTTGAGCTTTAACAAAAATATTTTAATCAAAAGTCTATAGAATCTCTACTATATGATTAAAAATATACGAGTGACATAATACATTGTAAAGCAATATAAATAATTATATAGAGCCATTTATCATTAATAATTATATATAGTTTTTTTTACCATGTACTGGATAAATTCCGTATAAACACCTCATTAAATCAGTAGAATTGTTGTGTGAACTCGGTAGAAATGCCGTATAAATTCAGTAGAAATGCCGTATTATTACGCTAACAATGTCATATTATTACGGTAGAAATTTCGTATTAATATCATATACATGAAGTATTAATCTTATAGAAATGCCGTATTAATACAGTAGAAGTACCGTATTATTACGGTAGAAATAACGTATTAATACGGTAGAAATGCCGTATAAGCTTCGTATAAACGCAGTATAAGCTCTGTAGGAATACCGTAATTAAATTTCACAAACATACCGTATAAATACGGTAAAAGTACTTGTTATCGACTACGTGTATGCTCTTTTAATACAGTGTTCAAACCGTATCATGAAAACCGCGAGGGAATAATGAATAGTACTTTTTGGTATAGAACAACAAGTTAATTTATTATCTTTTATATTTAATAAAAAATAAATAAATTAAAACTAATTATAGTAATTTAAATAAAAATAATTATTAAAAAAACAAAAAAAAATTTTCTTTGAAAGCCTGGAAACACCCTGGGAGAGGAAACAGGGTGGAATCACGGTGGAATCAGGGTGGGTACACCGTGTAACCACCCTGACTTTACGGTGTATCCACGGTGAATACGCGATGTACGTGAAATAGCGGTGGGTACACCGTGTAACCACCCCGGAATCAGGGTGGTTACACGGTGTACCCACCCTGATTTCACGGTGATAAAATGAAAAAAAGCCCACCGTGATTCCACCCTGTTTCCAGGGTGATTCAAAACCGCCAGGGATAGGAGGATTTAACCAGTATTTAGAATTTCGTATGCTACCGAATACTTTTTAATCCTGATATAATTTTTTTATTTCATAACCTTTTTAGGATATAAACGGATTTAACCAGTATTTGAAATTTTCAATGCTATTAAAACAGCCTCCAGTCTTTCAACGTGTAGGGACTTCGTGTAGGGCCGACGGGGTAGTCGACCAGACTCCCCTGAAGCAACCGGGAAGGGGGTAGACCGCGATGTTAGACCGCGTAAAGTTCGGTATGTGTGTGTGTGTGTTGTATATTACTTGACCGTGTGTGTATTTTTGTGTGTTACGGGACCGCGTGAAAATATTAATAACCAGCGACATTTTGTTAATTAACCCGCATTAAAATTATGGATATTAATTATTGTAAGGGTAGTAGAACTGAGCATCGGAGCTCATGTAAAAAGGTTCTTTTTTTTGTTTTGTTTCTTGTTTAAATAGAAGTCTTGATTATTGTTGAATTATAAAACTGTCTATAAATTAAAGACCCCTTTTGAACCCTGGACTCCGGCGAGCTAAACCGAGCAAAAAGGGGTAACTGTTTATTTGGAATTATCAATGTGCTGATGTATAATTGATAACAAATTACTTATTCATCTAAGTTCTGATTTTCTGGTATTTAAAATGATTTTTGTTAATTAATTCGGCTTATATTTAATAATTAATTAATAATTTTAAATTAACCCGTTATTTGACTCGTTACAGTCTGATAGAAGTTTAATGAAAGACTATTTTTTGAATATTCAAGCCGCCATAAGTTTTGAAGGAATGAGCTGATTTTCACGCGATTGGCGGGATTCGAGGCAGTTTTTTAAGCCGCACAAAGAATTTTCACGTTTGAATTGATCGAGCTAGGAATTTCGGAGTAATTCCAAAAAAAACTTTTCGGCTTTTTTTCGATAACGATAACGATAACTTTCAAACAAACACACACACACACACACACACAGACCGACAGACAGACACCATCGTGGGAATAGTCAGGGAAGCTTCCTAGGACCTCAAAACATCGGGATCTGATGAAAACTCTATTTTCCAAAAACGAAATAAAAACAATAACCTCGATTTTTGAAAAGTTTTAATTTTCTCAGCGGGAAGTTAAAAAGTTTTCATCTCTAATATGTATTTTGGATCGTGATTTTATGAAATACAAAAGTATTTGAGCACAGGAAAAAAAATTCTATGTAATTAGATATAATTATATGAAACTCTATATAATTTTATATAAATTTGTATAATTATATATGATTATATCTAATTGTTTAAAAATTTTCATGTTTAATTGCACGGAAAAAACTGTTCTGTAAAAGTTACAGAAAAAAATCTGTAAAATTTACTGATGACATTATTTGTAAAATTTACAGATAAAATATGTTATTTTGACAAATTTATAAATGTTATTTTTATAAATAACATAATGTAATATTGGCAGATAATATTCTGCAAAAATTACATATTTTTTCTGTAGATTATACAATATTACTTTATGTAATATTTACTTATAGTTTATGTAAAATCTACATGAGTACACTGTAAAAAATCCGGAGTATATCTGGAGTGAATTCGGATTGAAATTAAATCCGAATTCACTCCAGATTCACTCCGCCACTCGGAGTTCCGGAGTTTTGTGTGCGAGTGTGTGTTTGCGTGCATGTGTGTGTTTAGGTGTGTGCAGGCGTGTGTGTGTGTGTGTGTGTGTGTGTGTGTGTGTGTGTGCGTGCGCAAATGTAAATGTGTGCGTGTGTGTGTGTGTGTGTGTGCGCAAATGTGTGTGTATGTGTGCAAATGTGTGCGTGTGTGCAAATGTGTGTGTGTGTATGTGTGTGTGTGTGCAAAAGCGTGCAAACGTACACACACGCACACACCCACACATTTGCACACACACACGCATTTGCACACACGCACACATTTGCACACACGCACACAAAGACCTGCACACACCTCAACACACACATGCACGCAAACACACACTCGCACACAAAACTCCGGATTTTTTACAGTGTATTTGCATACCTTGCTCTGTATTTTTTACATAAATACTTCTGTGAATTTCACAACTTCACTATGAAATTTTTGCAGCCTCAAAATGTAAAAATTACAGATTTAGGTTTACAGAACTCACAATGTAAAAATTACATTTTTGGTTCTGTAAAAATTACATAATTTAATTGAAAGACAAACATCTGTAAATTTTACAGACTTTTCTGTAATTTTTACAGAACTGTTTTTTCCGTGTGTATATAGAAATATATAATTATTAGGGTGGTCGATCAAAATTAAATTTTATTCTCTGGTGCCCTATAAAAAGATTCTTTCTAGTGAAAAAATACCTGGGAAATTTGGTTTTTTCGTTTTAAGTGAAAATAACACGTGCCTTAGGACGATCAAAGTTCATTTTTCGATACAATCACGGTTTTTTTTTTAAATATCTCATGAAATATGCAGATTAGAGGAAAAAACCAAAGAAACAATTTTTGAGGAAATTAAATTTTTGACAAAACAGGTCATATTCATTTTTTTTATGAAACGCGTATTTATGAAGATATTTAAAAACAACTTTTTTATATCTTATCAATTGGGCATTTTAAGAATAACGAATGATGATAAGAACGTTTTTTCTTAAATATAGACAAGTTCGTAACTCGTAACATATCAATTATTTATGCTTTTTACAGTTTCTATATACTTGGAAAAATGTTATTTTCAAAATTTGTAATCCTTAAAACGCTCAATTCATAAGATCTAACAAAGTTCTTTAAAAATATCTTCATAAATATACATTTTATTAAAGAAATGAACATGACCTTTTTTGTCAAGAATTTAATTTCCTACAAAATTTTTTTCGTGGTTCTTCCCCCTGATCTGCATATTTCATGAGATATTTGAAAAAAACCGCGATTGTATCGAAAAATGAACTTTGATCGTCCTTCGGCACGTGTCCTTGTTATTTACAACGAAAAAACTAAATTTCTCACGTATTTTTTCACTAAAAAAAAGCTTTCTATGGAGTGCCAGAGAAAATTTAATTTTTAAAGACCACCCTATCAATTATATATAAATATATATAATTATATAAATTCATATATAGTCTTAGATAACACTATATATATTTATATAAATCTTTCTAATTTAATAAATATAAAAATATCTATAATCATATATTTAAATATGTAATTTTATATAAATATATATAATTCTATTATTTGATATATAATAATACATATTTATGCATTCTGTCTAAAATTTTTTATATAATTTTATGCAATTATATAAAATTTTATATAATGAGTTTTAAGAAATTCTATCTAATGGGAATTTCTGAGTGAATATTAAGCTGTGCGGGTTAAATCATAACATTTTTTCAAATAATTTATATGTGATCGAATAATGTAAGATATTATTCGGAATAATTGAGTTTACAATGATTTACAAAATTTTATAAAGTCTAAAAAATTTTTGGATTTACCGCATTCAGAAATGTTAGAAAGTATACAAACTTTTTTCAAATTTCTTAGAAATACATTAACAAGACCAAAAACAGGATGACAGCAAAAAAATTTTGAAGTTTCAACAAAGAATTAAGTTATAAAAAACTGAGATATAAAAATTAAAAAAATTTAAGTTAAGTTTAAAAAATTTTAACTTCTGATTTTTTTTAATTTATCAAAAGAAGTCATTATCGCCCTGATATTAGTGGGTATACCGCTAATGGTCTCTTGACTCTATGAACAATAATATAATTTACTACAATGCTAATAACAGAATCAATCATTTATTGATGTCTTTAATTTTCTCAAGTTCATTTGAATTCAAATTAATACAATTAACACCTCTTGTCAAATGTGTAATACAGCACTGTGGATAACACCTTAGACTTCAGACTAGCAGGACATCGGCCAATCAGTATGACACCTAGCATTAGCAAGGTGTTCGAAATTGTGGTAAACAAAAGAGTGGTTAACTTCTGCGAGGAACACAACGTCATACCGGATAATCAGTTCGGTTTCAAACGCAACCACTCAACCGTCCACGCCATCAACAAGGTGGTCTCGGACATTTGCGAAAACCTTGCAGACAAGAAGCTGGTAGCAGCTGGTCTCCTTGACCTGAAGAAAGCGTTTGATTCCGTCTGGTTAGACGGGTTCATCTATCTGTTGTCAACTCTCAACTTCCCCAGAAGCCTACTCTACAACATCATGAGCCAGATAACTGGCAAAGAGTTCGTAGTATGGGACGGCAGGATTACCAGCGCAATCACCTTCAACCTGGACGAGGGATTGCAACAAGGAGCGGTCAACTCGCCAGTATTTTTTAACATCTACAGTAGTAGAATACTAAACCTGTACAAGATGAACGCGAAGAACATGACATATTCAACTGCGTTTGCCGACGACCATTTAAATATAGTGGAAACCTAAACATGCAAACCTCTTAATAAGACAATTTATAGATAAATTGAGAAAAATATAGATAGCCCGAACTGGGAATCGAACCCAGACCAATTCGGTATCGCGCCGAGTGCTCTACCAGTCTATGTGGCAGGCAGCAAGGTAGACACTATCTGGACCAAACTGGAGGACCTGGTGGGCAAAATAAACAAAAATTACAGGCTGTGGAACCTCAGACTAAACCCCACAAAATGCGAGACCATCCTGTTCCATAAACCGGTGCAGCAACTATCCAGAGTCAACAGAGAAGCCTACAGGGCATTTAAAATCAAAGCAGTGGACCTTAACACCATGGAGGAAGTAGCCATCCCACATAGAAAGACGGTAAGATACCTGGGGGTCAACCTCGACTATCTCATGAGGATGAATGAGCACGTTACAAATCAACTTAAAAAGGTAAGAACCATATTCCGTGCCCATGGGTATCTATTTCACAACAAACACCTTAGCAGAAAGGCGAAGATCATCTGTTATCTACTGCTAGTCAGACCGGTGATCACCTATGCGGCACCAATATGGTGGAATATATCACACTCACTGATGGAACAGCTGCGGATATTTGAGCGACACTGCCTCCGTGCATGCACGAGGCTCTACAGGTCACCGGAATCGAACTATACAAAATATATACCATGTGGCACGCTATATGAAGTCGCCAATATTTCGAGGATTGACTCATTCATAATAAAACTCACTAGAGATCATTACAGCAAACTACCCTAGAGCAAGAACCCAATCATCAAAGATTTAAGTAGACTGGACGAGGAAAAGGCCAGAAAATATAACGAGCAGGGATACCTGCCTCCACAATATTTCATGCACTTTGATAAAACTGGTGTAATACGAGACCAAAACAACGTCCCAGTGCTGTACCACTGGAAAAGAAATCGTGCCAATAAAAGAATTGCGCTGAACCATGACAGCATGGTCACTAATAACCTGAACTTCAGATTCTCAATGGCACTTCCGACTCGGGACATAATTGACTTCCGCAGACTGTACACTGAAAAATACTGGTGGCTGGCAGGAGATGCTAGACACATCCCGGAGCTCCAAGAAAGAAAACGACGATGGTTCGAAGCGCTGGCGCGAGAAGGCCAGAATAACGGTGAGAGCTAAACAACAAAAAAAAAAAAAAAACAAAAACAGCTCTTGTAAATATGTAAATAACCCCATGTATATATCCCCTCTCCCTCCTTTTTTCTCCTTCTCTCTCTTACTTCACTATAAATTACTTACCAATGGTGGTTTTATTAAATTTTCCCACCAACTTACCACTCAAACATAGCCTGTAAAGGCATCAAACAAACCCAATGGAACGTCTTCAAGGACCTGAAACTCAAAACGGAACGGGCACGAGAAGCACGGATGGTATCCAGTGTCCATCGATTAAAAAAAGCAAATATTTTGGTTTTTATTATATAATTTATTTGACCTAATCTTAAGTATTACATATGATGTACTGAAAGGAAATAAATAAAAATTATTTAAAAAAAAAAAAAAAAAAACAGACTAGCGGGACCCGGGTTCAAGACCATGAGTCGGTGAATTTATTTTTTTTTTTTTAGTCATGACAATTATTGTATATATTACTTTATAAAGTTATCCCGAGTCGAAATATTAAAACCCCATCTGAGCCTTGTAGCGCCTGAACCTTTTGATGTGGGTAGTTGCCGCCTCGATTTTAAAACCTTTTTCAACCTAACTCGCCTGAAATTCGGGTAAGGAGGAGCGAACTAGGGTTTAGTTTGAAGTTTAAAACTCTGTTTCAACCTAGTACGCCTTAAATAAGGTCGAAAAAGAATGAACCGGGGTTTAATTTGAGATTCAAGACTCTACTTCAACCTACACTAGTCGAACCTGTAAATTTTTGTTTAGGATGAAAAGGGGATTAAAACTTAGAAATTATTTTTCTTATAGTAAGGTAAAAGACCTAGTTATTGACCCTGGCCCAGTTTCTGACTTTTTCAACTTTTTTCTTATTTACTTAAAAAACTATAACTTTAAAGAGAAAATCAATTTATTCTTAATTTATTTTAATTTATTTTTAACCTAATTAATGGCAATTTAAAAAACATAGAAAGTATTAACTGAATAAAAACAAATATTTTAGCCATAAGCGGCTGAGAAAGCCATTTTTGAAGTAGAGTCTAAGCAGTTTACGTTAGGAGGTACAATGATTGAATCTGTGCACTAATTACAGAAAGTACATAAAAAATTTTATTTTCCAAGTTAAAAATGTTGATTGGCTTGATTACACTGATATTGTGATAAAGTATATGTAAAAATGTTATGAGTGACAAGTGTGATGAAAATTTTACTCAAATTCTTTTGAATTAATTGGCTGTGATAAATAAATTTGATCATCGATTGAAATGAAAAAGCATACGTATTCTAAAGAAGACACAGGAATAGTAAAATAATTATTTGTTTCCTCACATCTGTGAAGGTAAGGAAGCGCACAATTTATATCAGTATCATTATTTATCCTAAATTGATCGACAGATAAAATTTCTTGGACAATCGCATAATGTTCATAATTGCAGTTGCAAGCATAAACATGGTCACAATCATTATTTAAGACACGTATAAAACAAAAGATAGATGCAAAACACAGCTGACCATTATTATTTTGATACGCAACATATGAAGACTCAGTTTGTAAACTTCTCGAGTATTCTTTCGAGACATAAATTTTACTATCCTTCAAAAGTCTTAAATATCTTTGGATACGACGAGCTGGTAATAAAAATCTAATCGCTTCTTGTACAAAATCGGGTAAATCTTCAGGAATATATGTTTCATATGTTCCAACTGTATGACAATTATTAAATATACGTTCGTTGATTTTAGCTTTCCTTTTCTTACCAAAACAAAAGTCCCGAAAATCGCCCTCTACAAGTTGATTTTTGTATTTTTGCATTTTGAGTAGCTGGTAATGAGCAGAAACTATTTGTGAATCAATATGTGTTTTTCCATTGATTAGTGCCAAAATTTGGCCATTCAAATCTTCATACTTGTAACATTGATATCCCCACAAAGGTCCTAAGTTTATAACACATTCATGAAGGTGCTGTATCAGATGTAAATTTATGGAGCAGAACTGAAGTCCGTATAATTCCTGAAATTCTCTGACAAATTTATTAAGAAAATTCGCAGCTAATTGTAGCATATTCTGATCGATTGAATCAGCACTTAAAAATGCTACTCCACAAATTAGCAATAAGAAATGATTAAAAAAATCATTTCTCATTACTCCATTTAATACCGGGACTGAATAATAGAAAAACCATGCTTTCATCTCAGACGCTTTCCAGTGGGTAAGGTCTTCAACTGCACGAGGCATGCGGTGGATAAACTTAGGTGGTTTGATAGCTAAAAAATGCTGGTTTACTACATCTTTAACATGATATAAAGAAAAAGGTAGCGCACGGTAAGAGCTATCAAACCACAGTGTCAGCAGCTTTTTAACCACTCCACCATCTATGCAGTGCATTCTGTCAATTGCCGTGCCAATAATGAAATTTGGCATGAACTTTGATAAAGCACAAGGTCCTTTAACACCCATCACCGTAACACCTGATTCGAAAGCAACGGTTCCATAATCTACCGTTTCTTGAGACGTTCGCAGGGGTAAATCCATATTGTACCGGTATACATGTGTTGTTCCACCAGACAGTAATTGAAAAGATTCACCTGGTACTTTACAAATGTGACAACCAAACTCTCCATTAAACTGAACCATGTTCAACATTTGGCATTTGGCAACCATGTCACAAGTTCCCATCAATAAAATTGCTTTTACGTTGATAATTTGATTATCTGATAGCACAAATTGATGGCCGTTGATGAGCTGTCGAAATTGAGACTGTAGTTTATGCACAAAATAATTCATGTTCGGCTTTAATTTCCCAAATGATAACCCAGCTAGTAACATATTCTCTCGATTCATGCGCTCTTTGTATGGCAACTCATTAATAGTCAAGTAAATTGGACATATGCTAACACCAGAAGATTTAAACACTGGCACATCATCAGTATACCAGGTGAACGACAAATTATTTGAATTTGCCAAAAAGTCATCATTGTTCCATTCTTCATATAACTTTCCATCATATATATCACTTATTGTATTCGGTTGTAAATTATTTCTTTGAAAACGTGATTGCAGTTTATCGTAAAAATGTGGTCGCCTAAATAATTCTGCCAATTGCTCAATTAAAGAAAGCTCAATAAAATATAAAGCTTTATATCCTTTTTTTCCTTGACAATCAGCACATACATCTCGAACCGAATTTAAACCATTTAAACATAGAGAGCAATAATAATGTTTTATTACCGTTTGAGCTTGATTATTTGTTAGCATGAAAAACTTTTTAAATTTGTATAAACTGTTACGTTGTAAATTCTCTTCAATACAATGCATATTAATTACTGCAATCATGTCCGACAAACACGACAGAGAAATGTTATGATTCAGGAAAATAGTTAATATTAGGAGCATACTTTGACTTAATGTCAGCGGTGAATTTGTATATAATGGTGGATCGTAGTCATGTTCTATATAATGGCGATTATTGTTCATACCATTATTATTACCGTCATCATCATCATCGTCGTCATCATCATCATCGTCATTATCGTCATCATTGGCACCGTCCAATACTCTTTCTTCTTCTACTAGTCCATTTTCTTCAACAAGTTCTTCTTCTTCTTCTACGCGTTCCTCTTCTGCTACCGGTTCCTGCTCTTCTATTGGTTCTTCTCCTTCGACTCGTTCCTCTTGTTCATCTTCTCTGATTAATTGGTCTTCCATCTGTTCTATTCTTTCCTCTGGTTCATAGTCAGATTCTTCATCGTCTATTCTTTCCGGTGAGGTATTGTTGTGTGGTAAATAATGTCCACTCTAAAATCATACAAATTGATAATGAAATAAACACACTAGAAATTATTTTACTTCATTTTTTAGATCGAAAGTAAATCTTAACATGAAAAGTCACGATAGCTTTTCACGTCAAATACGCATTTGAATCGATCAAAAATGAACCAATATAATAGAGTAATCAGCACGTAATAATGAAAGAATATTTCCGAATAAAAATCAAATGAACGCCATAAAGAAACCATAATGACAGTAATAATAACTATAATTTAACAATAAGTATTAATTTACAATTATTCAAAACGTTATAAAGGTTGACCGTGCAACCCACACTAGGATTAATAATTAACCAATTATCTTTGCAAAAAAAAAAAAAACATAATTTTTCAAGAAACAATCCCGTTAAAAAAACAGTTGTACATTCATGTCTTGCAATTATTACAAATATAACATATTTCCCTCAGACAGTGAAAAATAAAACAAGTAAAGAAATGTAATTGATATATCATGTTGAAATTTAAAAAAATCATTTTTTGATAAAGTTAGAATAAAAAAAATTTCAATATTTGTAATGTTTTACATTGATAACTTTCCAAAGAAAAACATCTATCAGGCAGCATTTGGAGTAAGTATATAAGTAGAATTGCCGTAGAAATTACAGTTTCCAATTACTACATTTAAGAAGTAGTAGGTTATTAAATAGAAGTAATTATTTTTTATAATTTTATACTTACTTGACATACAAATTAATGTAAATATTTTTACCTGCATTGGCATTTCTTCATGAGCTGCATTACGATCTAGCCTCAAATCATTTGGTTGGTTACTGTTTATGAACCGTAAATTTTCTCGTTTTTGTTTCGAAGAAAGTTCGCAGAACGACTTCCGTGGAATTGGTAGTCGATCACTCATGTTTCCAAAATAAAACAAATTGTTAATAAGTTGTGGTTTTTATCTTTCAAAATCACTTGCTGGTTGTATGTAAACATAAACATTAAAGCGGCGGCCATTATAATAATAAGTTTAGTTACATGCGCAGTCACAGCGCTGCATTCTCTTTTTAATTATTGATAGTCGATAAAGGTGCACAATGTACATATAATTATGAGTGTGAACGTAGCAGACATCAGACAAATTTAAAATTATAAATAAATAGAGCAAATAATTTAAAAAATAAAATTTTTTAAAAATGCACTTATTAATTTTTTAATTTTTTAAATGCGCATTTTGTAAAATTTTATTTTATTAATTATTTACTCTATTTATTTATAATTTTAAATCTGTCTGATGTCTGCTGCATTCACACTCATATATAATTATATGATTAGCGAAAGTTCTCGAATAGTTAGTAAGCATCTATCATGGCGGCATGTGCTGTTTTATTTAATAATCAATAAAAAATTTTTATATTTGTTGATTTTTGACTACCCAAAATAATTAAAATGCCTCCAAAAAAAGCTTTAAAAAAGAGTCCAAAGAAGTCAAAAGCAAGTGGTGAAAATAAATTCACCAAAAACTCTTTGGCTTTAATATGGTGGATCAACGAAGGGTCGAAAGATATTATATCAGTGTCTCGATTATCAAAAAAAAATCGAACCGTGGGGTCAATAGTAAAGTTACTTTGGGAAAATGCAGAAACTAAAGAAACCAAAATGTACGAGGCTAAAATTATTGCATTTGACAGTAAGTTATTAAGTTCTTATTTTAAATTTTATCTTTGACGGAATATGTTGATTTCTAACCTCCAATATATTATGATCATTATGTTATAATCAATATTAGTAATACATTTTAATAAAGTAGCGTCGAATTATAATTAAAAATTTTTATTTTTTGCAAGCCAATGACAGTTTAAATTTTTTTTCAGCAAATTATGATAAGTTAAATAATATTCTTCTGGATGACAAAGGTGAAGTTCACGACTTTAATGATAAATTGTTTACCGAAAAGGTATTACAACAAAAAAGGAAAGCTACTAGTGACAATAAAACTGTAAAAAAATCAAAAATTGACCAAAAAAATCAGCTTGAAGATCAGTTACTCCATACCCCGTCTTTATTTTCATCTTGTAAACCTACCGGACCAATTTTGAAGCAAAATAATTCACAAAATGTTCTCACAGCAACATGCGTCTCAAACTATACTCAACAACCGACTTATACTTCTACTTCAAGTAGCATTTCTTCAAATGTTAAAGATGTTGAATCATATTTTTGGTCGAGTGAAATTCATAACGAGTTCGTAAAAACTCATCATAGTGCTGTGAGACATGATGTTTTTAATCTTAAAACTTTAAATTCTCCGAAGATTTCACCACCATTATCATACCAATGTAATAATTTAAATACCCACGTACAAAAGTCCCAAAGTCATAACTATGGTCAAGCAGGAGTTGAAGACAATCATCAAGATTCTGGTCCTTTAGACTTTTCCAAAAGTGGCAATGCCGTACCAATCACATCGGTAGCCAGCAATACTGAATCTATTTTGACAACGTCAGTTATTAGAAATGAAATTTACAATGAAGCCGATTTAGCTCACAGTGAAATTTCAGCTAACATTGAACCATCTGCACTTACAAATGAAGACTCGAGGGAATCAAGTGATTCTACAGCTATGATTTTAAACAATGAAATAGAGAAAATCGACAACATTGAAGAATTACAAACCTCTGAAGTTAATGTTGGAGCATTACATACATTTTTCCCTAAAGAAGGTAGTAAATTTTTTAATAATGAGAATCTAGTTAGAAAGATAAGAGATTAAAAAAACATTTTTTTTAGTTACGGAAGGAATGATTAAATTTTTTGAAAGCGTTCATGCCGGAATAGAACAAGCATATGAGCAACAAATGAAGAAAAATTCTCATTTAAGCAATACTCCAAAGGTTCAAATTTACTTTTTTAGAATATAAAAAAAAGATAAATAAGCAGTAACAATAAATCTGCGACTAAAATTTTATGAAGTAATTTTACAACTTTAATAATTACTGAGGAATATCTAATATTTGGGTGCAAATACTTAAATACGAGATACAAAAATAATTATTCAAGTTTATCGAAAAACTCGTTAATATTTTTCCATGTTAAGATTTTAAAAACATAATTAATAATGAATAATACTTTTTTTACAGATACCGCAAGAGTTTTATATACCTGGAGATAATAAAGTAATTTATACTGTTTGCTAGTCATAATGAATGAAAACAATGCAATCATAATTTTATGTATGAATTTTTTTTTTAATCCGAGAAATCTGAATTTCGTGAAATAATGTTTACTTAAAAAACTATACTAAAAATATACTAGAAATTGAAATATTAACTGGACTTCAAATAGTCCTAGATATTGATAC
The DNA here is from genome assembly GCF_029852145.1 of Microplitis mediator. Lineage (NCBI taxonomy): Eukaryota > Metazoa > Arthropoda > Insecta > Hymenoptera > Braconidae > Microplitis > Microplitis mediator. The sequence goes on along the minus strand of NC_079978.1, from coordinate 16,494,069 downwards.
ATTTTAAATAATTTTGCATTGGTTTCTATTTCAAAATTATTGTTATAATTGAAAACATTTATGAATTAAAGAATCACTTCCTTACAGGTTGAAATTTGGGTTAATTCTGGACTTTATTTACCAACAGAGAGAATGACTTTCATCGTTAATAATTCTGTTGACAAGAAACAGAAACCAAGCTGGAAAAAATTCGTAGGGTTAGTAATGCTAGAAGTATATGGAGAGAGTATCGGGAATTTTTCTGCAAAGGGTTTACGAGGAAGTCAACATTTAGGCATTGATTCAAAATTGTTTGCTGCTACATTCGGTAAGTTTGACGAAATACAATCAATTAAATAATATCGGTAATTTTACGATTCTATTTTTTAGATTTGGTCAAATCAAAATTTACTGTTGATAAAATCACAAAAAAAAATTACATATCCGTCATCAATGCTCTTGCATGGAAAAAAAGAACCAAAGAAACGTCTATAGCTCCAGATGAAAGTAAGTTCCGTATTTTATAGCTGAAAATTATAAATTTAGTAATTATTTATGTTGTTCAATAGTTTCCGAAGAAAATCTCACGTTTTTCCAAAAAATTATAGTTGCTTTGAAAAAAAATCTTGTATGGCAAAGTAGTGGACAATCTATAACTGAGGTAATAATTTATGGATTTCATTAGTTTAATTGGTAGTTTGTAATTGTTCTTTTTTATTTTAGTCAGAAAAAAATCTTTTGGAACCTGGTTTGCGTAAGGTAAGGCATTACACGTCATGATAATTGTAAGGTTACGACTAGACAATTTTCCAATTATTTAATCTTATAGTTAGTATGTACATTTCACATTACATAAAATTTCATCTTTTACAGACTAAAATTTGTGATAGATATAGCATCTACTTTCCGACAGATGTTGTTTCGTACATTGAAAGAAAGTCAACTACTAAGTTTGGCCAGTCTGATTGGAAAATATTAGTGAAAATGGCTCTTCTGGAAGTTTATGAATCAAATATAGTGAATTATTCAGCAAAAGGTACCAGGTGCAATAAAAAAACGGGTATTGATCCGTCAGTGTATAATGCAATTTTAGGTGAATATCTAACACTAAGCAAAATATAAAAGAAGTTAATTAAATCTATAAGACAGTATCATATAATGAGAGTTCACAATTAATAATACAATTTGTTATAGGTTGGGCACGATCTAGGACTTCAGAAGAGATCAAAGAGAAAGACTTCGTTTATTACGTAAATAAATTTATTTATAATAAGAGGCAATATCCTGGAGACACTCTTTCGAAAAATAAGCCGACACCAGAAAATAAGGGAAACATCCAGTTAGACAATCAAGAAGAATCATCAAGTGGCAATACTCTTCACAATCCTCCTGAAAATATAGGTGAAGTGCCATTGGACAATATGCCACCGTGTAATTTAAATGCCTTAGACCAGGCTCACCATAACGTGAATAAGGAATTAGAGCATAATAGAAATGTTTCCATCGACTTGGACAATCAACAGATATCATCGAGTTGCAATACTCTTCAAAGTCCTTCTGATAATACTGTTAAAGTGCAATCGAAGAACATGTCACCGTATACTTTCAATTCCACGGACCAGGTTTACCATAATATGAATAAGGACTTAGATTTCGTATCTCAAGGTCGTAAGTATCCATTAAGCGTTGAAAATTATGAAAATATGATGGATGTACCACCAAGCTACGTGCCACCATATAATCTACATACTGTAAACCAATTTCAAAATAATTCGAATTGGAGCTCAAATTATGTATCTCCAAATGGTGAGTATTCACCAAATGTAACCAGTAATCATATCCAACAGTCGATGGATATACTCCAATATAAATATGATTACTTGCAAGACCGTACATACTACAACTTTTAAAGTTGTAACTTAAATTTTTATACTACCAAGATGTTTATACTCCAACTTAATTTTTGTCTTTACTATTTTTTAAAATATTACAGTATTTTCAAAAGCTTACAATTTCTTTTATTGTATTTTCGTGTGTTTGTACCATTGCATAAACTTAGTAATAAAATAATCAACCAATGAAAATATATTGATTATTCAATTGTAATTTTCAAAGAAGTAGACATTTAAGAAAAAATATGTTATTAATATTTATACATTTAAAAATGATGAATCAACATATATATATATATATATATATATATATATATATATATATATTTATTGAGACAAATCGCTTTTTGTCTTCGCGATTTTTACCAGCAGCCACCAGAATTCGCGGGTTGAACCCTGGCTTAGGCTGGCCTCTAACAATTTTTATTTTATACTGGACAGAGCAGTGGGCTGGGGTTCTTGCAAAGCAAAGACCCGCACTTATTCAAACTCGGCAACGTATAAAAAAGACTTATCAACTTACCTCACGGCTAATAATTTCTATGCTGCTTTCTTACAGCTGACTTACTTATTATTTCTAACTTAATTAATAATTATTTTATCGTATTAAATAATCTCACCAGTATTTTGAAAGAAGGATAGAATAAGGTGATGAATAAAATAGGGAATTTATTAGGACAATGTGCAATCTTATTGCCAATTATAATAGATTCAATTACTTACAATAACGGTTCACGCAGAATACAATATTAGTGGTCCTGGCTGGAACGCAGGATACACAGTAGTGGCCACGTGGAATAAATCCTTATCGTACACTGATTTTAGTATTTAATTCAATTTTATTACCGCGAATATGTCGCCGGTAACGTATAATACTTTCAATGTACTTAAATTTAATATTATAATTAATAACTAGTAAACAATACAAAAGATACTATGTTGCAAGTTAATTGCCAGGAAAACTATGCGACTTACAAAATATAAAATACGTAGGTATCGCAAGTATAACAATTAATATTAAATAATAGGAACGTCTAAACGTTAACGGATCCAGGATCGAAGTCCAGTTTTATCACCGTAGGGTCTTAGGGCTGAGTTTTTGCGCTCGCTCCCCACTTCCCCTCACGGTCATGCGTTAAAGTGATAACTAGTCATGTGACCATGGCACTATGACTAGCTTTAGGTAGTTTCAGACGGCAACGAGACGGGGAAAAATGGGAACCGCAAGGCTGAGGGAGAAGATGACAATTCACATTGTCTCAATCCCCCCCACCAAGCCAAGGTTACCCTTTTGACCTCTCGTCTAGGTTGTCCGACTGAAAAGAATGATTTAGTTTATTTACAATATTTACAATGCGAGTAAATCGCCATAATAATGGCAAGTATTGCCGTAATATAAAAATTGATTTTATGAAAATATTCACAGGTATTGCAAGTCGTAAGGGATACTAAAAATATTAGAGTTTATTCACCCTTTTCAGGTTCACTTCTATCCTGGGACTTCGATCTGGATCAGCCTAGAAGTGTGTATTTACCGCTTACGAACTAATATTACAAGATACTGTAAAAAATAATTTCGTAATATTTACAATTAATAATTAAATACAATTATTTTTTTTTTTTTGGAAGTCTGAGGACTGTAAGGAAGTAATGCTATTTAAAGATTTCGATTATTCAGTCTGCTAACTGCTCCCAGACTCGACGCTGTAATTAAAAATTATTACAATTGGCAATAATAAATGAAATAAATGAATGAGATGAGTATGAATTTGATGGAAAATATTGTTGAAGTATATCCATTTCGGTAACGCATGATAAATTTTCTTATCAACTACTTAATGTATTAGTTCACTCAGGTTATAATAAGTAATATTTTCTTGTTGTTTGAGTAAGAGATTTCGATTATGATTAGCCTCTTCAGTTGACGACAGTGAGTTTAACGATGCAGAATTGAATTGACGTGTCCTTGAGGAGAATGTGTGAGTTATTTCACTTGAATTTATTTTCCACGTGTTTTCTTTGGAGTTCACTTGAATGTCAGCTAACTGCCAAAAATCTAGTCCAAGGATGACAGGGGTAGACAATCCTGGTACCACAGTCAACCAAGTGATAATATCGTGGCCGTCTAAATTTATCCGGAAAGGCGCACCACCTCGTGTTTGTGTTGGTTTAGAATTAGCCATAATGACCTCACGAGCATCCATGGGGCCTGATATGCGTTCTTGCAGTTGGTTTTCTTTGATGTGTTCGTATGCAGCTTCAGAGATGTAGCTGCGTCCACTTCCACTGTCCAGTAATGCGTCAATCTTGTGTCGACCAATGTATACGTTGGTGACCATCTGACTGACTCTTGACGGAGCTTTCAGACTCGCTGAAGAAAATTTTCCGCAAGGTTCAACTGTGTTGTCACAAACAGCTGCTGAATGAGTTGATGATTGACTGTAAAATTTTGGAGCTACGCTTTGTGTAGTTTTAATTTTATCTTTAGCGGTATGTGCTTTTTGATGTGTCGTTTTTACTTCCGGTGTTTTACTATTATTTGATTTGTGTATTCTTGTAACTTGACGAGAATTCAATGTTTCTGAATTACTTGTAACTTTATTTATCGGAGACGCAAGCTCAATTAAATCGTCAACTTGAGTATTTTGAACGTCGCCGTGGGTCTTGTCTGTGTGTTTTATTTTGGGCTGATTGTCAGAATTCTTCGTAGATTTTTGTCGCACTTTTAATCCTGCTTTAATTCGTAGTTTGTCAGTTGTAGGCGCACAACAAAGGTCAGAAACGTGGCCAATTCGGCCACAACGACCGCAGACAGGTGTATTCTTTACAGAAGTTTGTTGCGCCGGAGTGGTATTTGCCGAAGAACTGCTTGACGTTATTCGTTCTAATCTTTCCAGGAATGATTTCATGAATGATTCAAAATTATTTAGTAAAGCTGGAAGCTCTAAATTTGAATCATTTGCTCTATTGTCAGACTGCCTTGAATTTCGATGACAATTACAATAATTATTTTTATTAGAACTAGGTTTTTTATTCTGTGAAGCATGTGGCTGTGCGGTAGTTATAATGTTGATTGAATCAAAAGCTGGAGAGTCTTGGATACAGTGATCGACGGGACTACGTGCTCTTTGTTTATTTGAGACATTGTTGTTGGAATTGAGTGCGTTAGCCGTCGCCTGCCAAGCACTAACACGCGTAAATAATTCCGCATAATTCGAGATATTTTCCCCTGCAAATTTTTGCAAAAAACACGAATTGAACCGCGCGATTATTATGCGAATTTGCTTCGCTTGCGGTAACGGCTCCTCCAATTGCATAAAAGCTCCTTGCATCCGGTTCACGAAAGATACTCCAGTTTCGTCATTACCCTGCTTAGCTGCGTAGATCTCTTGCAATAAATCCTCATCGGTCTGTTGTGTTTGCCAGATTTTAAAATAGTATTTAAAAGTTTCCCAATTAATAAATAATTCTTCATTTTGATAATACCACTCAAGGACGTTACCGTTGAGTGTATTGGTTACAACCGTAGGGAAATTCTCGAAAGGAATGTCATAGCTGCGCATACGTTGTTCTATAGTTTTGATGTATTTTCGTGCATCAAATGACGACGTACGATTCCGAGAAGGAAAAGAAATATTCCACGATTTTACAAATCGACTGATTTCGTACAGATAAGTAAAATTAAAGCCCATTGCGCTCGTATACCCAGTTGTCACGTTGTGTGGGTGATGGAACGTTACAGGCTGCATATGTGCTGGTATCATGTTAGATGGTAGTGGCTGCGTGTGCACATACGACGGTAACGTATGAATTGGTAGTGGGACCGTTTGATGCGCGTACGGTTCCTGCGCAGTTGCTTGATGTACAGCTGATGACACGCTGCTTGCTTGAGACGATTGCACGTATGATTGCGGGGCAAGATGGCCAGCTGTGAGGGGATTTGCTACCTGTGAGACAGTAGCTGTTGAAAACAATTCTCTGGGCATCAATGTGCTAGAAATACAGCTATTTGGAAAAGTTAGATTATTTCTAGCTTGTATTGCCGTTCCCGAATTCGATGATATCGGTAACGTATTGGAAGGTCGTGAGATTGTACCCGTCAGTGACGACTCTTGGCGTGTGGTTTGCAAGGCTGCAGATTCAGTTTGTAGCTGAGCTATAGCATTTGACAAGACTGCTATTGAGCTCGCATTGTTTATCTGTGCAGTTGAATGGCCAATCATTTTATTTACAGAAACGTCGTTATTATTATTCACTGTACTGTTATGTATACCTCCCGTGAGGTCTAGCAAATCATCAATGGCACTAGTCGTAGGAATTATTGAACTTGATGCTGGATTAGGCGGAAATTGAAGTAAATTGTGACCAATATTATTATAATTATTACTAGTAACTGCTGGAAGTGGTCTTGGAATCGGTGTCCTCGGCAACATGATGTGATGACTAATTAAGCTATTAAGATTACTAATAATTACAGAAAATTTATTTTAGATATAATTTTAATCTTCAACTAAATCTTTGCAGAGAAATTATTCATTTAAAATTATCCGATTACTATTCATAAATCTTCGAGTTAATAAATTATTAAATTTTAATTAATGAATCCCTGATGACTAACAAATTTTTATTTATTACTGCAAAGATTTTATTTGTAGTTTGCTTAAGTACTTAATTTATTTTGTCGAGCAAAAGATATTTTATTTTAAATCGAAAACGAGTAAAATAATCTTTTGTGTTACAAATTAAGTTATTTACTGGACTTAGAAAATATACGAATAAAATTTTATTTTTAAATTTTAAGTGTTTATTTTGCGTTGTTATTATCAAGTAAACTGTAAGGTAAATAAACACTAACGTCTCATATTATGACGCGTGTAGCTAGTATACGCTCAAGGTCACAGAACAATGAAATTTCTATAGGAACGAACCGGCACAAAAAAATTACAATGACGAATATTATTTGATACAATTAATAATAAATAAAAGAAATTTGGAAATTAATTATTTTGTAAAATTAGATGCTGGTGATGAATGATAAAATGAAATGAAATTATGAGTGTAGGGAAATGAAATTTTTAATACTGGTAAGAAATTTAATCTAAAATTGTGACTAGAAATTTGGTAAAAATTTTGGGTAAAGCCGTGAGAAAAATTAATAAAATTTTTCGTTGACGGTTTGAACTACTGCAAAGTCCCTGTTCGAGCGCCAGTTGAGACAAATCGCTTTTTGTCTTCGCGATTTTTACCAGCAGCCACCAGAATTCGCGGGTTGAACCCTGGCTTAGGCTGGCCTCTAACAATTTTTATTTTATACTGGACAGAGCAGTGGGCTGGGGTTCTTGCAAAGCAAAGACCCGCACTTATTCAAACTCGGCAACGTATAAAAAAGACTTATCAACTTACCTCACGGCTAATAATTTCTATGCTGCTTTCTTACAGCTGACTTACTTATTATTTCTAACTTAATTAATAATTATTTTATCGTATTAAATAATCTCACCAGTATTTTGAAAGAAGGATAGAATAAGGTGATGAATAAAATAGGGAATTTATTAGGACAATGTGCAATCTTATTGCCAATTATAATAGATTCAATTACTTACAATAACGGTTCACGCAGAATACAATATTAGTGGTCCTGGCTGGAACGCAGGATACACAGTAGTGGCCACGTGGAATAAATCCTTATCGTACACTGATTTTAGTATTTAATTCAATTTTATTACCGCGAATATGTCGCCGGTAACGTATAATACTTTCAATGTACTTAAATTTAATATTATAATTAATAACTAGTAAACAATACAAAAGATACTATGTTGCAAGTTAATTGCCAGGAAAACTATGCGACTTACAAAATATAAAATACGTAGGTATCGCAAGTATAACAATTAATATTAAATAATAGGAACGTCTAAACGTTAACGGATCCAGGATCGAAGTCCAGTTTTATCACCGTAGGGTCTTAGGGCTGAGTTTTTGCGCTCGCTCCCCACTTCCCCTCACGGTCATGCGTTAAAGTGATAACTAGTCATGTGACCATGGCACTATGACTAGCTTTAGGTAGTTTCAGACGGCAACGAGACAAGGAAAAATGGGAACCGCAAGGCTGAGGGAGAAGATGACAATTCACATTGTCTCATTATTTATAAATAATTATTTATAAATTTAGTGGAAAAAATGTAGGTCATGATATTCGTAAATATAGGTCATTAGACGAACTAGGGTCTAACGGGGTTTTAATTAAAACCCTTTCTCAACCTAACTCGCCTAGAAACGAGCATGAAGGGGTCGAAAGGGAGTTTAAATTTAGAACCTTTTTCAACCTAACTCGCCTGAAAACGAACGTATGTAGGCGCTACTGGAGTGAAATAGGGTTTAATTTCAATGGAGTTCTCTATCTTCTAAAACCCATTTCAACCTGACGTTCAGACTAAAAACTATACTAGGTTGAAACAGAGTTTAATTTTAAAAAAATTTCGACTCGGGATATATAATTATGCAAAATTATATATAACTATATAAAATTAGATCAAACCACAACTCATATCTCCATTTATTTAAGCGTTTATATAAAATTTTATATAATTATATATTAAATTTTTTTTCCCGGGTATATATACTATATAGAGTGTTTCGAATTTCCAATTATCTAAAATTTTTTTACATCTTATATCTAGAATGAAAAATTACTGAATAGTATTCAAAATTTTGAATCGCCTTATATTATTATGAATTATATTTTTAGGATTTAGAAGTATTTGAAAGTATTCGAAATTTTCAATCATCTTAAATCATTATGAATCATATTTTTAGGATTTAGAAGTATTTGGTAGTTTTTAAAATTTTCAATCATTTCAAATCCTGTTAAATCATATTTTTAGGATGAAATAATATTTAACAGAATTAAAAAATTTGAATCATGTTAAATCCTTCTGAATCATATTTTCAGGATTCGATAGCATTCATAAGGATATAAATTTTTTTAATCCTGTCAAAAACTTTTGTTTAATCAGGGATATTCAATTTCTGTTCACGTGGTGGATTCAAGAGAATAAAAGAGAATTGGAAAAAGTTTAATTCTAACTAATTCTTTTTAATTCTAAAATAATATTCAATTTCTGTGTTCGCGGAGGATTCAGGAAAATAAAAGAGGATTCGGAAAAATTTAATTCTACCTAATTTTTTTTAATTCTAAAATAATATTTAATTTCTGTTCTCGCGGAGAATTCAAGAGAAAAAATCTGTCTATCGGTTGACCCTGCGGGCCAGCCCCAAACCTTCCCGCTGTTTTCGAGCTCCTCGAGCTCGAAAACATTGTTGTGGATACATTTTCGAGCTCTTCGAGCTCGAAAATACTTTAGTGTGCCATAGTTTTAAAAAAAAACCGATTTTAGCATTTCTTTCTCCCACGATATCTCAGGAATGAATTGACCGATTTTGATGGTTGAGGCGGCAATCGACGTGTTTTATTGAGTTCTAGAGCTGATTAGATTTTGAAGTTGATCGTAGTAGTCGTTTCTGAAAAATCAATAAAAAACTAAAATAAAAACAAAATTTTAATTCTTATTCTTTGTATAACTTGTAAACTACATGACTGATTTACCCCAAAATCTAATCAAGACTAAGTTTTGGTGAGCTCTTTCAATCGCCACCAAGTACGTTCAAATCGGATCATCCGTTCCAAAGATATCGTCGGACAAAAAAAAGTTCACACACACACACACACACACACACACACACACACACACACACTCACACACACTCACACACACACACACACACACACACACACACACACACACACACACACACACACACACACACACACACACACACACACACACACACACACACACACACACACACACACACACACACACACACACACACACACACACACACACGTCCACCCGGAAATAGTCAGAATAGTTTCCTAGGACCTCAAAACGTCGACATCTGATGAAAACTCGATTTTCGAAATCCGGACCGATACCAATAACTTCCCTTTTTTGAAAATTTGCAATTTTCTTAGCGGGAAGTTAAAAAATCGGTCTATCAGTTGACCCTGTGGGCCAGCCCCAAAACTTCCCGCTGTTTTCGAGCTCAAGAACCTCGAAAACATTACTGTGAATACATTTTCGAGCTCTTCGAGCTCGAAAATACGTTTGTGTGCTGTTGTTTACGAAAAAAAACGTTTTTTACCATTTTTTCTTCAACGATATCTCTCAAACGAATAAACCGATTGAGACGGTTGAGGTGGCAATCGACGCGTTTTATCAAGTTCTAAAGCTGATCACATTTTGAATTCGATTTATCGAGTCGTTTTTGAGATACTTCAGAAAAAATAAAAAGAATTTTTTTTTTTTAATTCTTTTGACAGCGGTTTCTCTTGAACGAATGAACCGATTTTGATGGTTGAGGTAGCATTCGACGCGGCTTATAAAGTTTTAGAGCTGATTAGATTTTGGAATCAATTCATCGAGCACATTAAAAGTTATCCAAAAAAAAACATTTTTGAAAAAATTTTATTTTTGGAATATCTCTGAACGAGCCCTACCGATCAAGCTCAATTTTCTTACAGCTTCAAGATATTGACAAGCCACGTCGAATGACACCTTAAAGTTCAAAATCGGTTCATCCGTTCAAAAGATACAGGTATTTACATACGGACGTACGTCCGTACATACATACATACATACACTCGGACATCATCTTGAAATTAGTCAGAATAGCTTTCTAGGACCTCAAAACGTCAACATCTGATGAAAATTCGATTTCCGTAAATCGGACCGAAACCAATAACTTCCCGAATTTTTGAAAATTTACAATTTTCTTAGCGGGAAGTTAAAAAACGGATTCGGAATAGTTTAATTCTAACTAATTCTTTTTAATTCTAAAACAATGCTCAATTTCTGTTCTTCCCGAGAATCCGAGAGAATAAAACAGGATTCGAAAAAGTTTAATTCCATCCTATTTTTTTTAATTTCAAAGTCTTGTTGCAATTCCTGTTCTCGCTGAGAATTCGAGAGAATTGTAACCATAACAAGAAAAATTATTTTTTTATAACTGCTGCCTTTAAAGTTCAATATTCGAGCGTCGTGTGGCGCGAGTAAAATAGGTCTTTCTCTCGATAACTCGACGAAACTATAGAACGATGTCGAAAAATCAGCTGTTGGACTTTTCAGCATGATTTTACTGTGCTGAAAAGTAATTGCCTATAGGAAATGTATACAAATTACCAAGCGACCGTCGTTCACTTGAGTTAGAAAAAGATAGTGATACTTTTTTCTCCATATACTCCTACTGTCGCATTTATCCTGAAATTCGCACATGCGCAGATAGAAAGACGACAATTGGAAACCTGCATAGTGATCATATGTTTCTTATTCTTATTGAATATCATATAACTTGTGTGTTTGTATTGTGAAAATAATATTATTATCATATTATTAATCGTTCATTAAAAATTTTCACATTATTAAAAACAGTCACAGATTTTAATTAATAATATTAATAAACTAATTGATAGAATTCAATTGAAAAATAAAACATGAATAGATTGTTATTATTTACACTTGTACAATTGTTTATATTTAGAAGGTAATTTTTTATTCTTTAAATGATTGAATTCCTCTCGATTAAACTTTAAAGGCAGTTGTTATAAAAAATATTGTTCGATACAAAGGATTAAAAAGAGGGATACGGTATGCATGTATTGTCAACACTCGTCTACAAAAATATTGGAACATCAAATTTTCGAGGACAGAAAATAAGCCGCCGTCAATTTATTGCAAACGCCGAAAAAAACGTCGGCTAGAAGTTATACGAATTTTTTTCTGTTTAATTTTTGTTTCTTTACTTTTTCTTATCCTTGCCAATAAATGTGCAATCTTGCTATGAGATACGCCGAATTTCGATGTCGGGAACTCAATTAACTCGAAAAAATTGGAACATCAAATTATCAAAGACAAGAAAAAAGAACGTCGTCGTTTTATCGCAAGCGCCGTAAAAAACGTCGGCTAAAAAATTTTACGCGTCTATCATATGTAAAATTTTCGTTTTTTTACTTCTTCTTGTCCTCGTCCATAAATGTGCAATCTAGCTCTGAAATACGCGGAATCTTTGGTACCGGGAACTTAATTAATTCGAAAAAATGAGAACATCAAATTATCGAGGGCTAGAAAAAAAAACGTCGTTTCATTGCAAGCGCCGAAAAAAACGTCGGCTGAAAATGTTACTAGTTTCTTATCTGTAAAATTTTTATTTTTTTACTTTTTTTTGTCCTCGCCAATGAATGTGCAATCTAGCTACCCGAGTAGAATTAAAACTCATAGGTGGCCAGCCCGTAGCTAACAGATTTTAGTTATACCTCATCACTGCCTAATAGAATTGGCCAGCCATAACCTCACTATGTAACGCCATCTTAGCCGATGGCTGACTGATCAAAACAAGCCAGTGGATAGATTCAAACATATATCCAATAGCTAGGTTAAAACAATGAGGTAGTAAGTGTGCAATTATAAATAGCTAATCGCTGGCTCAAAAAAATGAGCTAATGACAAGATATGAAAAGTAGCCAGTGGCTAGCTAAAAAATATGAGTTCACAATGACTCGAAAATTGAAAAAAAAAAAAAAAAAAAATTTTTTTTTTTTTTTTTACACTGGCTTTACAATTGGTATTTAGATTAATTTTATTATGAGTTTATCATCGAATTAATCGTGATGTCCAGTTGGTCGGTGACAGGAGTTGAACCCGGATCCTTGGGATGATGAGTCTCGCGTATTATCCACTGGGCTGCTACTGCTCGTTGGAATCGACTACAATTTGATGATCCATATATGTTTTATACAGTGCTATCTGTAACTAATAGTGACTAGACAACTATAAGATACTGGTGAGGTGAAATTTATTTTTTAAGCAGCTCCATCTGTAGCTAATAATTACTGGACACCCATTAGATACTGGTGAGTTACATTTATATTTTTATGCAGCGCCACCTGTAACTATTAGCGACAAGATAACCATGAGATATGGGCGAGGTGAATTTTATTTTTTATACAGTTCCATCTGTAACTAATGTTAACTAGACAACCATGAGATACTGATGAGTTGCAGTTATATTTTTATGTAGCACCACCTGTAACTATTAGCGACAAGATAACTATGAGATACTGATGAGGTAAATTTCAGTTTTTGTACAGCTTCATCTGTAACCAATTTTCGTTGGATAACCATGAGATACTGGTGAGTTCCAGTTACATTTTTATGTAGCGTCGTCTATACTTATTTGAGGTTAGGTTGATTTATTGTTATTTACTAAGTTGATGCTTATTAAGCTGAGTATAAATTGGTTACAATATTTTTTTACCTTCTAAATAATGGATCGTAAAATTTCGTGAGATTAAAAAAAAATTTTTGTTCCAAAAAGGTTTTTCTCGCTCCCAGAAAATTTTCATTTTCATTTCATGATGTAAAATTTTTCCTAGGACAAGTGAAAATTTTCTGCGTCAAGAAATCCTTTTTTTCTGTCTAGAACAATAAGTATTATCTAGATAAAAACCAATAACAAATCAGTAAATTCTTTTTTTTATAGCACCATCCGTAAATAATAAGTAGTGACCAGCCAGGAGTTTACAGTTAGCCATCTTTTGAATTGAAAATTTTGCTATCTATAAATAATCATTTTGAACCAGCTGTGAGGTAATGATTAGTCAGTGTTACATTTCTATAGAGCGCCATTTGTAAATCATAGATAATGGCCAGCTATCAGTTTGTAGTGAGTCGTCTTTTGACTTGAAAACGACGCCATCTATAAATAATTATTTTGAGCTAGCTGTGAGGTAATGATTAGTCAGCGTTAGATTTCTATAGAGCGCCATTTCTAAATCATAGATAATGGCCACCCAGTAAACACATGACCTTATTTTGACGTCATACGTAGGTCATAGCAATGTCACGACATCTGATGTAAATTTGATGTCAATCTGACGTTCTACATGACTTTAATATGATGTAAAGCTTGTGACATCATATTGATGTAAGCATGACTCTTGTACGACGTCACAGTTATGACTTATGTATTACGTACGTTTGACATAGAATCTACCTCACATTGTTATGTAGTGATAAAGTCATTATCCGTATATCATAATGACGTAATTTTAAAATCATACATTTATGTCAGTAGCAAAGTCACGGTTATACGTAATATGGATGTCACTCTTAAATCATATCTTTACATCAGTGACAAGTCAGTATTTTACGCAATGCTGATGTAATTTCCGAGTCATAGTTTTTTATCATCTATTTATTGAAATAAAACAATCATAGAATGAATTTTCAAATATGTGTAAATGTGTAAAAATAACAACTAAACGTCGAACATTTTTGGGGTCAAAGTAATCGATAAACTCGATAATAGATCATTCAGACGTTTTAGATTAAAACATTAGCGTGAGCATAAAAAAATTAACTTTAATTTTTTAAATGATATATCGAAAATATCATTTAGAATGACAAAGAAAATGTAACGACAGTTTGAACTCTTTTGCTATTATGATTTTAAAGTTTAGTATCACAATTTTTCAATCGATTAAATTTCATACGATTTTGTGAAATTATTTAATGTTTCGCAAAATTTTATATAAGATTTTTTAAATTTCATATCACAACAAAAAATTAAAAAATTTGATGAAACTTGATGAAATTTCATACAATTATCATCGAGGCCGAGAAATATTGCTTCTATAAAATTTTATAAAAGTTCATGGAGTTTTTTAAATTTTGTAAAAATCCATCACGAAAACTTATTAACTCTGTCTTTTCCGGCATTTCACTCTAATTACATCAATTAAGCATGAGATTTGAACTCTCGTGATTTGGACCAGTGAGCAACGTTCAGGACTACCAGCCAAGAGGAGCCGTGTTCGAACCCAGCAGACGCCCAGGATTTTTTCATCATTTAACATTATCTAATCTTGTTTCAGAATTCACAATGCGTTCACGCGGTAATAATCAAATCAAAAATTCGGTATTTCATTTTATTTTTTTCTTTTTCAAAATATTTTTTCCGAATTGATAATTTTGACATCACCCATATGTCATATTGACGTCATAGAAGGTCACACAGACATCACATTTACATCATGCATACGTCATTAGTTTTACATCATAATCTTACGTAAAAAAGTGGGAAATAATGAGTCACACCTGACTCATTCGTGACTTATATCTTACGTAAATGATGACTTAGCGTAACGTCACTCTGACGTCAAATTTACGTCAATGTGTTTACTGGGCAGCTATCAGTTTGTAGTGAGTCGTCTTTTGACTTGAAAACGACGCCATCTATAAATAATTATTTTGAGCTAGCTGTGAGGTAATGATTAGTCAGCGTTACATTTCTATAGAGCGCCATCTGTAAATCATAGATAATGGCCAGCTATCGGCTTGTGGTGAGTCGTCTTTTGACTTGAAAACGACGCCATCTATAAATAATTATTTTGAGCTAGCTGTGAGGCACTAGTGAGTCAAGATTTCATTCTTGTACAGTGCCATCTGTAAATAATAAATATTGTTCACTCACGAGATATCGGTGAGCTAAAAATATTCTTGAAACAAAAATTAGCCAACGGTGAGCTCGTTATTAGCTAAATCTGCTAGCTAGTAATGCTGAGCTAGTGACTGGCTCTAAACTCATCTTCATTAGCCAGAATTCTACTCGGGTATCTACACTGTCAAAAATAAGGTACTGAAATCAAACTCCCTAAGAGTTTGACAAATTTTCTCTTCAGTGAAACCAAATTCGTTTGAACCAACGAAAACTAGTTTGTCTCAAGAAAATTTTTTTTATTGAATGAAAATCTCTACTCGATTGTGAGAAATTGATTAAGCGTTTATGTTAAAGTTTTTAAGTTTGACCGTAATTAAATTAACATTTGAACGAATAGTAAAATATATTTTAATTAAAGTTTGGATGTACTTGATTTAAAAATAAAAACTTGTTGAAGCAAACTTTTCAATTTTAAGAAATGTAACTGAAACTCTTGAAACATTCAGTTTGACAACTTCACATGTTTCAATGAAACAAAAGTAGTTTCCTATAATACCGAACGTGTCGTGTCAACCGACGAGTTTCTTGGGGAGAGAACCCGACGAGGTTGTAGGAATAATTTGACGCACTCACATTAAAACTGAAAAATATTCGACAAGAATATAAATGTATTCGTTACAAAATATCGAACTATATTTGAATGAAAGTCTTTATATTATCGGTTAAATAAAAAAATTTATTTATAAAAAAAGTCACATATTTATCACTTTTAGATCAATGTATAAGCAATTGACTGTATATATCCATTCAATATGAGAACAAAGTACTAGAAGCACAACTAAACTCAAACTTTCCTACTGGTCCCGTAGCGTAGCGGTAAAGCGCATGACTCTCGCGCTTAAGGTGCTGGGTTCTCGATTCCTCCGGATACCAATTCTACGATTATTTAATTTTTCACTAAAAACTGAGTATGTCAGAATTATTTGTAAAGTGTAATGTATATAATATAATAATAATAATAATAATAATATAATGTAATTGTCCCAATACTTAATAAAAAAAATAATAATAATACTAATAGTAATAATAATAATAATAAAATAAAAAAATACGTAAGAAATAAAAATTTTTTTTAAAATTAATTATTGATGAAATAATTAAAGGCAATATTCTCTTGATGCAGATTACTGTTATTTTGGATCAATGCAATACAGCAACTTGAAACAATTCGATTTTTTATTGAATCAATTGCA
Organism: Microplitis mediator; assembly: GCF_029852145.1. Taxonomy (NCBI): domain Eukaryota; kingdom Metazoa; phylum Arthropoda; class Insecta; order Hymenoptera; family Braconidae; genus Microplitis; species Microplitis mediator. The sequence continues at coordinate 16,477,388 of NC_079978.1, read as the reverse complement.
AGGACAGTTTCAACGGACCTACAAAAATATTACTTTCAACACTAAAATTCATTTGCTTTGATAAAATTTTGACTTAACTGATAATCCATACTTTCAATCACCTTACAATTTACTTTGAGTTAAATTTGTAATTATTTTATATAAAACTAAAATCATTATTGTATCAACAGCATCAATGACTTGAACTAATTTCTATTTTTTTTAAATGAAAAAAGTTATTGAGTTATATCAAATACTATATAGTTAGTTCAAACGACTTGGTACCTTCCCTCAAGAAACTCTCAGTTGAAGCAAAATATACTGTCAAACGTAGAGGGCGGTAGATTCAATCGCTTGACGCGCCTGGCTGTATCCAAACCATGGAGAATAGAGACAAGGAGCCCGAACTTATGCTTTACAAGGTTACTAGAATAGGGAGGTTGGGATAAGTTTGTGTCGCTGGTCCCTTTTTTTATTGCATGCCATTTTTTTCTATGAAAACACTACCATTATATCGTGTGTGTCTGTAACATTTCAGAGCGACGGTTGATCGTTCCGTGATTTTCAATACCGATAGTAGTAAACAGTTCTCCAATTTTGTTACATCTGTTAGATGCCGTTACTTTAGTATTCAAAATTTTCATATAATTCTTAAGGGTCGGCAGTACTACACGAATTTTCGAATTTTACTTTTCTAATTACATTTGGAATAATTACGTCACTCGAATGATGAAAACCTTCCGAAAAAGTTTGTCTTTCACATTTTTTCGGAAGCTATAAAAATTATGTGATAACAATTGATTAATAAATTAAAAGAATAGTAAAATTCAAAAATTCGTTTAGTACGGCCCAGCATTAAAAAAATTAAAAAACCACGGGATCATGCATGGTACAGAAAATACGGTATCATGTTTAATAATACATTCATGAACAATAATTTTTATCCGGGTAGTTTTGCTTGTAGGAAAAATGAAAACAATAATAGAATACTTCTGTATGAAATTTCCTACAATAAATGATGACAGACTGAATAAAAATTGTAAAAAATAAGTTTATATGCTTTATAAAGTTCATTCAAAATATTGTAATAAATATTGAATGAACAGAATATTAATGGCTCTGTAGACTTAAAAAAAAAAGGTAGTTTTTTATTTTTTTATAGTTGAAGTCGGGTTCCAGGCCGGTTCAGACAGCCAAATGCGATTAAAATAGAAAGTTCGATGAGTTGAATCAAATCAAAGCGTTAATAGACAAAATATCTAAGAGGTGTAAAAAATAGTGATTTTTCATATATTTTGTCGACAATATTACTTAAATATTTCATCGCCGATATCTTTTGAACTAATAGACCGATTTTGACGTCTAATGTGACATTCGACGCAGTTTTTTAGCCTCTTAAGCTTAAAGTTTTTTTAAAATAATCAATTCGAAAAAAAAAATACTTTCTTGAAATGTTTTAGTTAACGATATCTCTTGAACAAATGATTCAATTTTAATTGTTGTAGTTGCATTTGACGTGGCTTATAGAGTTTTTGAGCTAATTAGATTTTGGAATCAATCTATGAAGTAAGTTCGAAGTTATTCGAAAAATAAAGAACTTTTTTCACAAATTTTATTTTTCAAATAATTCCGAACATAATGTACTGATTAAGCTTATATTATTCATTGAAATTTACGTATATCATTGAATTTCATAAAATTTTAAATCAAATCTTAGAGAACATTAATTTGTTATTTGACTAATCCCATACAGGAGCTGCCAGAGTTGAACAACGGGCCCCTACTTGGCCCAGCACTGGGGAACCTAACTTTGGCACACCTATATTGGCCCAGGCTTGGGCCAGGACTGGGTAACTTAGCCTTGGCCATCCAATGGCAAGCCAGGCTTGGGCCAGGACTGGGTAACCTAGCCTTGGCCGTTACAATGATTACCCCGGCTTGGACCAAGGTAGGATTACCCAAGTTTGGATATACCTATGGTTTATATAAGTAGATCATATAAATGTACCAGTTCAACGTTAGTAGGTTCGTCCAGTAGCTACCGTTCGGACCCAGTAATCAGAAGGACGGCAGTTCGCGCCCAGAGTCCAGCAGAATTTCCACCGAGTTTTTTTCACATCATTTACCTCCCTTAGATAATGAAAACGTTAATGATCATGAATTCTACGAGGTTAATAATAATAAATTTTTTCTAATTAAATTTATTCGTTTCCTGGAAGCCTGGGCCAGGTCTGGCAACCAAGCTTGGCCCGAGATTATCATTCCAGGCTTCTACCAAGGCTGGGCCAAGACTGGCTTACAAGCCTGGCCCAAGGTTCTACAAAGTTGGGCTAAGTCTGGGCCCGTGGTACTTTCCTCTCTGGGATATCTCAGAAAATATCAATCTTAGTGATTCGGTGCTAAAGACTTTTATTGTAGAAAATTGAATTTCCTATAAAATTGTCAGTAACATTTTTTCTGTAGGCCTTGTTGTTTATGAGATAATGAGAGAAAAAATAAGAATCCTATGAAAAAATTCAGTTTAGCGGTCCGTACTACCCCACCAGTATGAGTTACGACTTCGCGACAATCGGCACTTTTGTATAGCATTTAATTTTGAGAAAATCCCGTATTTGGACAAGATGATACCATAAAATGCCGCTGAGCTATAAAAATATTTAAAAAATCAAAGTTCCCGTGTATTTTAAATGGGAAATCTTCACACGATGTGGGCGAGTACTTAATATTAATATTAAGGGTTCAAACTCTCAGGGAATTTTTCGGGGGGTATTTCCAACGAAATTTCGGGATGGGATCAAAAAAAAAAATAGTCGCAAAAAAAGCACCCTATTACAGATTAATAATTTGCTTCGGAAGCCACCTCAACGATCTCGATCGGTTAATTCGTTCAGAAGTTATAGAATGTTTACATACATACAAACATACATACACTCGAACATCCTCTTAAAAATAGTTGAAATAGTTTCCTAGGACCACAAAACGTCGAGATATGTTGAAAACTCGGTTTTTGATACTCGGACCGAAATCAAAGACTTCCCTTTTTTTTTAATATATATAATTTTCTGAGCGGGAAGTTAAAAAATTATTTTTCCCCTATGTTCATATGCTAGCGTCCTTCCAAACGACTTCTCTGATGTTTCCAAAGACTCGAAAATTCGATGGAGACAGTAGTTTTAGCTGGAGGATCAACGTCTAAAAAAATCTATAGAAAATCAGGACTCACTGGCTTATGCTGCAAATAAATTGTTTTTTTTTACTCAGATTTGACGTTTATCAATTTTGTAAATTCACATAAAATTAATCAACGTAGTCTTTTCGCTTGTATAAAAGACTTAATTTTGATTGAATTTTTAAATTTTAATTTCATTTTACTATGAAATAATCGTTGTCCAAGAAGTTTTATAAAATTTTGTATTCATGCAAATTTCTAGTTAGTAACTTATTTTGAATTAAAAAAACCACATTAAAAAAAGAAAAGTTCTTTTGCTGAAAATTTTTGAACGATCATATTCTAGCTCCATGTTCCTTTACAAATTTAGTTTAGTTAATTGCAAAGTTTTGCAAAATTAAATTTGAAAATAATTATTTTCTATTGAAACATTTTCCTTACACTCTTTATATAAATCAGCGGCATTTAGTTTTCAAATTTAATATATAAAAATATTACCATTTGCTGCTTCTTATCTATCGCGCTTGGTTTTTACTTTCAATTACCTATAGAGCACAGATCAAATCTCTGTAGAGTATTGAAAATTCATCCAAATGCTTCGGGAAAGCTGATTGGTAGACCAGCATTTATCCCTAGAAAGAGACCAGCGACAAAATTTAACATTGGGATAATGGTTGACCCAACCTCCCTATTCTAGTAACCTTGATGCTTTATGAGTAGCATGGAAGACGAGGCGCCGGCGAGGAGTTCTATTCTAGATGTCACCCTTGTAGCGTAGGCTGCAATGATTGTGGAGAGGTAGAAAAATAATTTTGAACACTTTCGTTGCACAGAGTGTCGGTTAGTTTAGGCAAAACTGCCTCTTGGACGGGTGGGCTGTATTTTTTTAATTTTTATTATTATATATTGAGCTAAAATAATCCCGATAATGTACGGCTCAATTGAATCGCTTATATCAATTACTTGATTTGAAATTTTTAATCGTCATGAATCGTAAAATAATATTGCAATTTCGGTGCCGCATGAAGATTAAAAACGATTTATGACGATTTGAAATTTTAATCGTCATTAATCGTTTTTAATCGTAACATAATAAATCATCTTTTGACGATTAGAGACGATTAAATGTGAAAAACCATGACGATTAAAGACGATTAATGATGATTAAATTTTTAATCGTCACAAATCGTTTTGTTTAATCAGAGCTAATCCCCTCGTGATTCCAATTTTCCAAATACTTTCTTACTAGCCATCGTCTCTAGCAATGCCGACTACCAGGCTTAAACACTACATCCTTTATATATATATATTAGACTGGGCCAAAAAAAATTGACTGTTTTTTTTTTTCTTAGCTGTATCGAGAATATTATTCAGAATCACAAAAAAAAAATTTTATGAAAGTTTGAGCCTTTAATATTCATTCTAAGAGGTCTATCATCGCTATTTTTAATTTTAATTCATAATTTGATATTTTACGTCAGAACTGCTAAAACATTGAAGTAAAAAAAAAATAATTTCTACTTATTCTTATTTAAAATTAAATTCCCTAAAAAAAAGGTCTGATTGAAAATTTTCGTCAGACAAGCCGTTTTCGATTAATTACGCTTAAAAAATTTATATATTTTTTCGATTTAACATTGTTGCTTTTGAATTTTGTAACTGACGAATCAATAAATATCTAAAAAAGACCACGACAGATTCTTAAAGGAAATTTAATGCTCTACAAAAAAGGTCTCTTAAAATTTTGTGCTAAATTCACTCCTTTGAAAGTTATTCAAATTTGAAGTTGAGTCAAAACGTTTCTAATAACCTGAATAACTTTCGAAGGAGTGAATTTAGCAAAAAATTTTAAGAGACCTTTTTTGTCTCTGAAAATTTCCAATCGAACCTTTTTGTAGGGAATTTAATTTTACATAAGAATAAGTGAAAATAAATTTTTTTTACAGCAATGTTTTAGCAGTTCTGACATAAAACATAAAATTATAAATTAAAATTGAAAATAGCGACGATAGACCTCTTAAAACTAATATTAAAGGCTCAAACTTTAATGAAATTTTATTTTTGTGATTCTGAATAATATTCTCGATATAGCTAAGAAAAAAAAAATAGTCAATTTTTTTGGCCCACACTGTTAAAAATAATTTGAAAATTACAATACAAAAGGAATTTAATTTTCATAACTAGATATTTGAATTGTATTTTCAATAAAAAAAGCTTCAAATTTAATATACGTAATTTAATAATCAAGCTGGTATTTAAAATTAAGATAAAAAATATGAATTTTAATAAACGTACTTAAAATTTATACTTGTTTTTTGAATTTTCAAACCAAGTATTGAAAATTCTAAGCCATATTGAATTTTAATTATTCCATTTGAAATTTCATAATACTTATTTGAAAATTTAAATGCTTGTATATGAAATTTCTGCGTGTGACGTGCTGCGCGTTCAGTAATCAAGGATTGTGTATAGTGAAATATATAATATCTGTGTGAGTAATGTGAGCGGTGTACATCAGACTTTATTATTGTTAAGTTTTTCATTCCTTAATAATAAAAAGTTAATAAAACTTGTGACTGAACTGAACATCATTGACAGTATGATAAATGATAAAATGATACAGTGTTAAATGTGATATACACTGTTAAAATAATTGTTTGAATTTTCAAAACATTGTATATAACGCAATAAACACATACAATTGTGTTTGAAATTTCATTGTAACGATCGTATAGAATTTAAAATACACGCTTTTGAATTTTCAAATGAACGCTTCAGATTTTCAAATACATTTATTTAAAAATTAAAAAGAAAGTATTTGAATATTCAAAAAAAAGTATTTGAATATTAAAAAAAAAAGTATTTGAATATTAAAAAACTTGTATTTGAAAATTCAAAAAGAAGTATTTGAAAATCCAAAGTGTTAATTTGAAAATTCAAAACCATGTATTTTAAATTCTATATGAAATTAGTAATGAAATTCCAAGCACAAATGTATGTGTTTTTTGCGTTATATACAATGTTTTGAAAATTCAAACGATTTTTTTAACAGTGCAGTCTAACAAAAATATATGGGGCATTCCACGCCAAATCGACCACTTTTGAACCCGACCCCTTTGATTTGGCTGAAAATTTTTTCTCTTTTTCTACCCCATCAAAACGTTGCTCATAATTTTTTCAAATTTTATCACCCAACCGAAAAAAAGTTATAAATTTTTGAAAAAAATGGCTTTTTTCATTTTAAATAGCTGTAACTTTTTCAAAATTCGACTGATTGGGACGTTTTTTTTTTTAAATTATTGTGTTTAGATGTTCTTTTTGAAAAAAAAATACAAAAAAATAATTGCAACCTATCTTCATTGTTTTTTTGTAGATTTTTAGAAAAAATCGAAAATTTTTCGATGTTTACCATTTTTGATTTTTGATTTATCTTTGTTTTATATAAAACTTTGATAATACCTGCAGATCCTCAAATTTTTTCAGAGTGATGTTTTTTTGATTTATATTTTTTTTTCCAATTGAAAAAAAAAATTTTTTATAACTAGCCTTATTTCTCATAACACCATGCTTAAACTTTTTGAGAGTGCTCAGAAAACTTTCAAAACTTTCTTGGAAAAAAAAATAAAAACAATAAATTTAAATAGTAATCCTCGAAATAATTTGAATTTTGTTCGAAAAATCAAGTTTACAAATAGAAGGGCCTTATGAATAATTTTTTTGTATTTTTTTCTGAAAACTACGTTTAAAAACGAAGAAAACGAAAAAAAAAAAATTTTCGTTTGGTCCATTTTTGGACAGATGCTGGTAATTCAAAAAAATTCTTAGCTTATTTATCGATGTTTTAGATCATCATCGTTTTTTATCAAAACGTCGACGTTTTCGTGAACAAAGCGACCGAAGCTTTTGCCGTCGCTCGAGTCCACCAGGGAGCGACTTCTGGTAAATGTTGGCATTTTGAATAATTATAAATTACGTAAATGAAATACCTTGGGATCGTAAATCCCTGGTTAAAAAAGTGAATTAAAAAAGATTAAAAAAGCAAACATATTTAATACGACTTCCCGTGTAAAAAAAAATTGTTGAAAAAAGGTCAAAAAAGTGTTGACTATTTTAAACTTCAAAACTTGACACAGTGACGAACTTATTTTAAACAATTTTCAAACTTCTGAAAATACACAGAAAAAAACATTTGACACAATACTACAAATTAACATTTTTCAGTGCAAAATACGTTCAGAAAAAAATGAGTTTGAACCATTTCTGAACGTTTTTTTTTTTCAGCATATCTTAATAATATGAGGATATTTATTGATATTTCTCTTGAATTTTTAAAACCTTAAAAAGCGTTCAAAAAAAGTTTGTAGTTGTGTCACGTTTTGAAGTTTAGAATAGTCAACACTTTTTTGACCTTTTCTTAACAAATTTTGTTACACGGGTTAATACTCTTCAATACTCTCAATTCTCCAAAGAATTCAGATCGAACATAAAATGAATCCTTTTTAATTCTCCTTCACCTAGGGAAAAAATTATTATCGTTTTAGGATTAAAAAGAATGAAAAAGGATTAAATATTTTTAATACTAACTTATCCTTTTTAATTCTAAAATAATATTGCGATTTCTGTTCTCGTTGAGAATTCAAGAGAATGAAAGAGGATTCAAAATAGTTTAATTCTAACTAATTCTTATTAAGTCTAAAATAATATTTAATTTCTGTTCACGTAGAGGATTCAAGAGGATAAAAGAGGATTCAAAAAAGTTTAATTCTAACTAATTCTGTTTAATTCTTAAATGATATTTAAATTCTGTTCCCGTGGAGGATTCAAGAGAATAAAAGAGGATTCGGAAAAGTTTAATTCTATCCTATTTTTTTTAATTTCAAAGTCTTGTTGCAATTCCTGTTCTCGCTGAGAATTCGAGAGAATTGTAACCATAACAAAAAAAATTATTTTTCTTTTAAACTGTGAAAAAACAAAATAATAATGATGAGTAATTATTTATATATTGAAATTTTATTCTGGGAAAGAAACGAATTAATAATTGTATACGTGAAATTTATTTTTTTTTTTATGGAGAAATTTTTGAAAAAAAAAAGTAATTAAAAGAGAAAAAGGCAACGGGAAAAAAATGTAAGAGTGATCGTGAGACGCTCGTCGACCGATAATCTGGCGGGAGAGAGTAAGTGAGCGAAAGTTAGTTCCGCGCTCACCGCTAGAGCGTGCGGGCTTCTTGGATATGGACACTTATAGTAGAAGTGTTAAAAGCAAATGCAGCGGACGTTATCGTCAGTCATACCTCCACTGCTACCAAGTGAACTTTGCGTAGCAGAGTGGGAAGTACCTACTGGTAGTGGCGCAGTATACCCTGCACCACGTCCTATATTGCATTAAATATTGCTTTTTAATGACTTGAGTCATCAGTAGTTTACCAATGAATACTGCATTTAAATGCGATTAATACTTGAATTATTATTAGTTATAAAATTTTTACATCTGTGTGGAGCTGCCCCAAGTCCTGGAAATGGCGATCCGCGACACACGTTTACCAATCGTTTGGACATTGAAAACAATCTTTTGTAATTTTTCATGGTCTAGAATTTTACGACCATCGAATATGTACGCCGGTTTGGTCATTTCTGCATAGATACGTTCGAAATCCAGTTCCTGGAAATAAATAAATGTTAGACAATAGAAGAATACGTTTTTGTACACTTGATGAGGTGTACTTACAATAAATTCATCCCACTCTGTACATACGACAATGGCATGAGTGTTCTTGGTAGCACTGTACGCATTGTCAAAAATATTAATGCGATTCTTAACGTCATCGATATCTACAGCTGATAAATTATCAATTATTTGAGTTTCTTCTACCTGTGGAACCATAAAAACAAAATTTATTAAGATATATCTTTTCTATTCTAAAGTTGTTGGAAGTTTTAATAATTATAAATTACGTAAATGAAATACCTTGGGATCGTAAATATGAAGAACGGCCCCTTCGTCAAGTAGATTTTTGGCCACAGCGATAGCAGGACTTTCTCTGGTGTCTCCAGTATTTTTTTTAAATGCGAATCCCAGCATCGCGATATGTTTATCTGTGACAGTATTGGAAAGACTCTCAATGATCTTGTTCGAGAATCTAGACTTCTGGTACTCATTCATATCAATCACTTGTTGCCAATAAGCATCGACTTCTGGTAAATTGAGACACTCGCATATGTATACAAGATTGAGTAAATCTTTTTGAAAGCAAGAGCCACCAAAACCCACTGAAGCTTGAAGGAATTTTGAACCAATTCGCGAGTCCAAACCAACGGCTCTTGCGACTTCAGATACATCAGCTCCAGTAGCTTCACATACTGCCAACAGCGAATTAATACTGGATATTCGCTGAGCCAAAAATGCATTAGCCGCTAGCTTAGACAGTTCGGAACTCCACGTGTTGGTGGTAAAGATTTTTTCACGTGGAATCCAGTGCTCGTACATATTACAGAGCTTTTCGATAGCTTCGCGTCCCTTCGGAGAATCTTCACCTCCAATTAAAACACGATCTGGATTCACTAAATTATCAATTGCTGTTCCTTCAGCTAAAAACTCAGGATTTGAAAGAATCTACAACGACAACAAACAAATTAATGATAAGTTTAACAATTATTATTTTTATTAACAATAAACTAAACAAAACAATAAGCAATACCTGATAAGAAACGCCTGGTTTATGATTAGCTCGTAAAATATTCATGATACTTTCAGCAGCTCTAACAGGCACCGTGCTCTTTTCAACGACAATTTTATCATCAGTTGCCACCTCAGCAATTATTCTCGCTGTGTTTTCAACGTACTTTAAATCAACGACACGGCCTTTACCATTCCCAAATGTCTTGTTCGGTGTATTTACAGAAATAAAAATTAAATCAGCCTCCTGTATCGCAGCTTCAATGTCCGTAGAGAAGAATAAATTCTGTCCTCGGCATTTCTTGACCACTTCATCTGAACCCGGCTCATAAATCGGCAGTTTCTCCGAGTTCGACTGAGCTATCTTCTCATTACTCTTATCAACAACCGTCACACGGATATCCGGATACTTCAGTGCTATTACACTACATGTTGGACCACCTACATACCCAGCACCAATGCCACAAATTTATTTGATTGTCATTTTCAAGTCTGAAACATCAAATCGATTATTAAATACCTCCAATTAAAACATTTAGAATTAAAATCATTAAAAAAAAATCGGTCTGTCAGTTGACCCTGCGGGCCAGCCCCAAAACTTCCCGCTATTTTCGAGCTCGTTGAGCTCGAAAACATTATTGTGAATACATTTTCGAGCTCTTCGAGCTCGCAAATACTTTTGTATGCCATTGTTTTGTAAAAAACCATTTTTTAGCATTTTCTTCTCCCACGATATCTCGCGAACGAATTAACCGATTTTGATGGTTGAGGTGGCAATCGACGCGTTTTATCAAGTTCTGAAGCTGATCAAATTTTGAAATTGATTTATTTAGCCGTTTTTGAGAAATTTCAAAAAAACCAAGGAAAAAATTTTTTTTGAATTCTTTCGTCAACGGTTTCTCTTGAACGAATGAACCGATTTTGATGGTTGAGGTAGAATTCGACGCGGCTTATAGAGTTTTAGAGCTGATTAGATTTTGGAATCAATCCATCGAACAAATTAAAAGTTATCCAAATAAAACATTTTCGAAAAAATTTTATTTTTGAAATATCTCTGAACGCACCCTACCGATTAAGTTTAAATTTTTACGGCCTCAAGACATTAACAAGCCGCGTCGAATGACACCTCAACGATCAAAATCGGTTCACCCGTTCAAGAGTTATGAATATTTACATACATACATACGTACGTACGTACACACATACATACACTCGGACATCATCGTGAAATTAGTCAGGATAGCTTCCTAGGACCTCGAAACGTCGACATCTGATGGAAATTCGATTTTCGTAAATCGGACCGAAACCAATAACTTCCCGAATTTTTGAAAATTTACAATTTTCTTAGCGGGAAGTCAAAAATTAACATTTAAATAAAATATAATTATTTAAATAATTATGTATTTACTCAGGTCAGATCCAACGTCGTTTTTAAAATTTTTTAATTATAAATTCAATGATCAGCCCAGTTAGCTGATAAATTCGAGAATGTCTCCAACTGACAGTACCCGATAATTTATAACAATGAATGCACCAACTACACTTATCCAAAAAATTAAAGGAACAAAAAAATTTTATAAATTTTTTATTGATTTTTGGAAGGCTGTATTTTCGTGAAAAATGATCGTATCGAAGAAACAAAAGAGCAAATTGAAGCTTGAAATCTCTAATTTGAAGATATTCCAGCAAAATATTTTTTCGAGCCACGGTTTTTGCGGGATCATAAGAAAAAGGTCGAGACAAAATTTTTCTAAATTTTTTGGTTTTGTTTTTAAGGTCTACGGGGCCGGGAAAATTTTTTTAAAAAAACCAATTCATGACTCGCTTAGGAAATTTATTCAGCTACAATCTGCATTTTTTTTTCTCTGTAAATCAATTTGCTGCTGAGATATCAGCCTTCAAATGAAAAAGGATCCTTTTGTTTTTGATTATTGATATCTCAGCAAATAATAACCGCACAGTAATTAAAAGGGCAGTTTAAGAAACTTAAATAAAGTCCCTACAAGCTCCATTTTCGATTTTTTCCAAAACAAATTTTTTTTTATCCGTGATATCCATTTGAAAAATCCTTAATAAATGGCCATTTTCGGGTTTTTTAGTCGACTCATCGCTACTCTGCAAATATTAATAAAAAAAATAATGTTGCCTGGTAATTCTACAGCTTAATGTATCTTCAAAATCTCTGGAAATTTTCAGATTGATCCATTGAACCGTTTGTCTGGTCCGATTGCTTAAAGTTTTGCAAAACAATTAAAAGAACAAGTTTTGTTCCTTAAATTTTCTAATCGTTATCGAAATAAAAAAATCAATTTTTTCGGATTTCCTTTCATTTTTGTGTTAGTTATTCAGTAAATGTAAGGTGAAGAGAAAAAAAAAAAATTTTTCCGAAAAACGAGATAAAACAAGAATTTTTTTACTTTTTTTTTTAACGTTTTATTCAGTTTTATTTTTTTTTTTTTTTTTCGTTTTTCGGAAAAAAATTTTTTTTTTCTCTTTACCTCAAATTTACTGAATAACTAACACAAAAATGAAAGAAAATCCGAAAAAAATTGATTTTTTCATTTTGATAACGATTAGACAATTTAAGGAACAAAACTTGTTCTTTTAATTGTTTTGCAAAACTTTAAGCAATCGGACCAGACAAACGGTTCAATGGATCAATCTGAAAATTTCCAGAGTTTTTGAGGGGACATTAAGCTGTAAAATTACCTGGCAACATTATTTTTTTTATCAATATGTGCAGAGTAGCGATGAGTCGACTAAAAAACCAGAAAATGGCCATTTTTTAAGGATTATTCAAATGGATATCACGGATGAAAAAAAAATTTTTTTGGAAAAAATCGAAAATGGAGCTTGTAGGGCATTTATTTAAGTTTTTTAAACTGCCCTTTAAATTACTGTGCGGTCATTATTTGCTGAGATATCAATAATCAAAGACAAAAGGATCCTTTATCATTTGAAGGCTGATATCTCGACAGAAAATTGACGTACAGAGAAACAAAAAAATGCAGATTGTAGCTGAATAAATTTCCTAAGAGTCATGAATTCGTTTTTTTTAAAAAAATTTTTCCCGGCCCCGTAGACCTTAAAAACAAAACCAAAAAATTTACAAAAATTTTGTCTCGACCTGTTTCTTATAATTCCGCAAAAACCGTGGCTCGAAAAAATATTTTGCTGGAATATCTTCAAACTAGACATTTCAAGCTTCAAATTGCTTTTTTTTGTTTTTTCGATACGATTATTTTTCACGAAAATACAGCCTTCCAAAAATCACTAAAAAATTTATAAAATTATTTTGTTCCTTTAATTTTTTGGATAAGTGTAGTTATCTTTAAAATTAATATTTTTTAAAATTGATTGATTTACGAAAAATAAAAAAATAATTTTAACGATATATTTATGACTTGAAAATTTACATGTACGTAAAAATAATGTATAGAAATTAGTCAAGTTGTAATTATATTTATATTCTATATTAATGTCTTATTTTGACTTGGTAATTACTTTAAGTAATTCGTTTCAAATTTCAAAGAAAATTTTTTTTTGATTTTTTAATAATTATTTTTATTTTAATTACTATAATTAGTTTTAATTAATTTATTTTTTATTAAATATAAAAGATAATAAATTTACTTCTTGTTCAATTCCAAAAAGTACTATTTATTATTATGATATACAATTATCTTGTTTTTAAATTAACCACTGATTTTTTTTATCTATTATCTGGTTACTGTTATGATAATACTAATTTTACTGTAGAATTCTAGATTATTGACTGAGGTTATCCTCCCTATTTTTTCTGGGCATTTTATAATTTTGACGAATTGTCACTTGGACGAATCGTGAATTCTGCGATGTATGATTTCAGGATTTTTTAACTTTGACATTTTTTCAATTGGTCGAATTGTTACTTGGGCGTGTTTTTATTCCAACGTATTGAAACATTTGCATTTTGTGACTTCAACATTTTGTCACTTTGGCTATTTGTGATTTGGGCATTTTGTTGCTTCATGGAAACGTATTTGGGCGAAATATACACTGGTCAGAATGTGATGTGGGGATTTTGCCTGCAAGCCGTTAAAATTTGTTGACAGTCGAACGTGAAAGTAAGACCTTGACAATTTTTCTGGAACTGTCATCTAGTGTACACGGAAAGAAAATTCCAACAAAATTTACGATGTTAATATCGTAATCGTGGACTAGACTTTTATTAGCGTCAATTTTAAAATATTTTATTTCAAAATTTACTATGTGGGTTATATTTTTTACTATTTAACATCGTAATTTTAACAAAGACTTTTAGGATTAAAAATTACTTCAAAAATTACAATTTAACATCGTAAAAATAAAAGAAATAAAAATTACAATTCAAAAACTATATTTATTCCTATATTTATCTTTATATGTACTTTTGAGTAAAATAAATATTACAGTGCTGCCTATGTTATAATACGAAGTAAGCTATAAAAATTACGATATTGTATCGTAATTTTTAAATATTAACTGCGTCCTCCGCAAGAGGCGCTCTCATGACTTATGAATGTTTATTCAAATCGTTTATATAAACCTTAAAAACCATATAAGTGTAGGCTCTTCGGTGGCCGAGTGGTCCAAGGCGTCGGACACATCGCACTCAGAAGGACTCGGGTTCGAATCCAACGTCCGAACGATTATTATTTTATTCTTTTATTTAAAATTTCTCTTCAAATTTTACGATATTCACATCGTAATTTATATTGAAGAGCTTAAGACTTCGTATTATTTGTCTGAAGTATTATTTCTTAAATGAAATTTCCAACACTACATCGTAAAAGTCTAGTCCACCACTACAATAATCAATAGAACAAATTACGATATTATTATCGTAAATTTAATTAGAATTTTTTTTCCGTGTAGTCGAGAAGTGAGTTTTCTCCGAAAAATTGTAAAAACACTCTTAAAAATATGGCGATTGGTGCATTGGATTCAGAATTTAATTCTGAGAAATGGGAATTTTTTAATTTATCCGCCATTAAAAATTTCATTTGTTATAAACAAAAAACGAAGAGACAAAAAGGGAGTCTCCTTTTTGTAGCTATAACTTAAAAAATATTAAAGATATCTGAAATTTAAAAAAAGATTCTAAAAGATGAGAAAATTTCAGTTAAGTAAGTCTCGACTCCCCGAGTTGTAGCTCCATTATTTATAATTTTAATTTAACGCCGCAAAGCAAAGTATGCAACACAAAGCTCAAGTCTCCGAAAAATTTGTTAATTAACAATTAAATAACGTAAACAAAAATCTAGCTAAAAAATTATTCTTTTGCGGGGCTATATTCCTTCAAGTGTCTAGATGACACTATAATTTATTCAGATTTTTAAATTAATATTGAATGTTATAAAAAACTTATTTTACTAAAATTTTCTCCTCTTTTAGAATCTTTTTTTTAAATTTCAGATATCTTTAATATTTTTGAAGTTATAGCTACAAAACGGAGACTCCCTTTTTGTCTCTTCGTTTTTTGTTTGTAACAAATAAAATTAGTAATGGCGGATAAATAAAAAAATACCCATTTCCCAGAATTAAATTCTGAATCCAATGCACCAACCGCCATATTTTTAAGAGTGTCTTAACGATTTTTCGCAGAAAACTCACTTCTCGACTAGACTATTTGTCTATCTGACATTTTTAAGGGGATAGCCACTGTGAGATTTCAAAAAAAAAAATTTTTTTTTTTTATTAAATCAAAGTGTATATTCTTAAATAATCTAAATTTTGTTGCTTAAAATTAATTATATTAAATTTTCAATTAATTGCGAATAACTTACGACTTGTGAGAAATATCAAACATTTTCTCTGAGATAAGTTGTAGGAAATAAAAGGCTCTACAAAAAATGTCCTCTAAAATTTTCGGATAAAGTTAATGGTTGCGTCAAAAAATTTAAAAAATGTAGAAATTTATCGTCAATATAACTTAAACTTTGAATAACTTTTGAAGAAATAAAAATATCGACAAAATATAAGAGACCTTTTTTGTAGAGCGTCAAATTTCCTGCAAGAATATGTTTTGAACGTTTGAAAGTATTGGTCCCACCGAGAGCTACAAAATTCCAAAGCTTGAAAAATAAATTTTCCCATGTTATTTAAACGGGAAATAAAAAATTGCGATGCGGCAGTTGTTAATATTAATATTAAGAGCTCAAACTTTCACAGTTTTTTTTTTCGTCATTTCCAACAATATTTTCGATATAATGCAGAAAAAAAAAATCGGACCGAAACCAATAACTTTCCGAATTTTTGAAAATTTACAATTTTCTTAGCGGGAAGTTAAAAATTAGTCGATTTTTTTGAATCAGTCTAGTGTCTATATTCAAAAATATGTATCTAGAGTTTTATATGAAAATTCCGAATATTTTCCAAGTTATAGTCATTTTTGTGACAGTGCGTCAACTGACCGTTGCATCGACTAAAAACTTTAAACGCGTTTTTCTCGAAACTACTCTTTTTGAACTGGTGGCATCTGTAATTTGCATAAATATGAACCGATTCGCAACTTTTTTTTATGCCGTATTCGTCTATTCAGTAGCTAAAGTTGCACGTGAATTTTGAAAATTTTGATTTTTAAGATTTTTTAGGGCTGTTTGAATCCAAAAAAATGAGAAAAAAAAAACGAAAAAATTTTTAATATGTCGCCATTTTTTTTCAAATCTAAATTTTCAAAATCCCCTACGTGGAACGATAACCACATGCATACACATTACAACGCTGGTTGGTTTTTTTGTTTCTGATAATCCGTTTTTGAGTTAGAGATGACACCGTGGTGGGGAAAATATTTTTGTTGCTCCACAAAAATGCTTATAACTTTATAACAACATAATATTTTTTGATGAAAATTTAGGAGAATTATCTTCAATGTATACATTATAAAACAAAAAAAAAACCCGATCCCCAAATTTCTTTATTATTCCAGTCAAAAAAATTCCCGAAAATCATCTATTTTTTCGATCCTCACAGTGGCTATCTCCCTTAATATTTATATTTTAACAAAGTTCAATAGTTTGTATTTTTTAAATCAATAAATGCATGCCTTTAAACTTAATTACTTTCACAGTCATTCAATTTTTCGTGCTTAGTAAATTATTTTACTAAAAAAATATGATATCATTAAAATGATTGCAAAAGCTATAATTTTACTAGATGTTTTCTATTTACACTCTGTATTAAAATAATTTTTTTTCTCTCAATTATTTTTGAGTCATATTATAATCGCATTGAAATTTTTCAACTTCGGCTATCGGTAGTCTAGAATTTTGGGTTAATCGGTAAAAAAAATTTCCTACTTAGCCTATATCAACGTGTCGCATTGAATCGCATTGATTCGGATTGACAAGACGGCCATTCCAAAAACAGGATTGAATCGGATAGAAAACTGAATGCGATTCAATGCGATCCCGTTTGCTGGGATACTTATATAAATGATTATAAATTTACTGTTTTATAAAAAAATCAATTACTACTATTGAAACATCGTTTTTAAAAATGTTTTTTTTCAAACGTTTATGTTCAAATTCAATATTTCTTTAATAACTCTTCAATCCTCTATATAATTTTAGTTATTTTCGATGATAATTTTATAGATCACTTCAATTCGTTGTGATTTACTAATAATGAAGACATGTTAGATTACATTTACAAGTAAATAATAACTTTTAATTTAATTTTAAAATAATTATGATCATTCTTCTGCATACCGGTCGTTCACCGGTGGGTGGTCACAGACCGGACTAGTTACCCTATATATATAGAGAGAGATTGACTTACTTGTGTCTTGCATGAGCTTTGTTGCTTTCTTGATGTAATTTTGTTTTTTTTTTTAGATTCAACTTGTACATTAACTACCGCATTTTTTCAACTTAAATGAATTTTTTTTATTTTATTTCACACGTATTAAGTGGCTACCAGCCTACACTAATTTGAACCTGATTTTAACTTATTATTATTAGGTGGCTACCAGCCTACACTAATTTGAAGCTGATTAAAACATTATTATTAGGTGGCTAACAGCCTACGCTAAGTTTTAACTTTATTTTAAAATTGTGACCACTTACTCGAGAATCTTCCACATACTAACACTAATCTAACTTAGGTATAAGTTTGCGGGTGTATAAGATGTGACTCTACCTGATGAGAGTAGTGGGGGTCGTGCCGTAACTGCGTACATATATCTTCGTTGTTCTCTAGCCCCACTATTCCAGCTGGTCTATGGGGGTGCGATTGACGTCACTCTGACGTCAGAGATATGAGTCCCAAGTACCTGAAACTACGAGCCTGGGCTATGAGGATTGTCACTGCTTACAACATATTCTATTTTAACAATCCTCAAAAATAATATTTTTACCTGCATGTTCAAATCTGTTATACTTGGTTTAAAATTTAATTTAAATATTTTGGTATAATTATGATTCTAGTAATGGATATATATGCAAGTTCAGATTTAAACTCTGTACTTTTTATGTTTCTTTTGCCATTTAAATTTGTTATTTTAACATTTAAAATGGTCGTGTTAAAATTTTAGTTTTATAATTTTTGTATTTGTTACTTGAACTGAATATTCCAAATTATAGTAAGTAAATTTTATTTTTCATATGGCGTTCAGTAAAAGTTGGAAATATCTGGTTTGGTTTTATTTTCCGAAAGAAACTTCTATCGCCAAAGAGTGACTCATGCTTAATATACTTAAAATAGTTGCCGAAGTGAGGTAAAACAAATTTTTCGATCGTAAAGCACACTCTGATGCTTCGCATCATGAGTCGTGCAATATTTCTATTACTATTTGCTAAGGCCCGGTTGCATGCAGCCTCATAGCGTGTCGGCTGCACTCCAACCTTGAACAGGTTTTAACTTATCCCCTTTAATTGCTTTTGAAGTACTTTTAACCGACTGGCAAACAAATATGTTCGTTTAAAATAATTTTAAAATAATATTTGGAAGAGAATTAATAAAAGAATATGTTCAAATTTTCAGACATAACATTAATATTTCTTCTTCATTACGGTCACATTTTTTTTCAACAATAATAAAGCATTGTATTATGTATTATGAGTTGATATTCGAAATGTTTAAAAGGGGGGGGGGTAGGGTTTTAAAATTATTATTTTTTTATTTTTTTTCTGAATGAGCAATCCTACCAAAAACAGATTCTCTGTATAAAATCGCGCCAAGTACACGTTTAAAATTTTTTACAATTAAGACAAGATTTTTTTTTTTAAAAAATGAATCAAATCGAAAAAATACTAAGTACCTAATATAATTCGAAATCATGGAAAACATTTTCATAGAATTGAACAAAAAATTGAAAAAAAAAAAAATTTCAATGTACTTGGTGTGCGTTACTAAATTTATTCAAGCAAAATTTTTAGAATTGATTTCGCATATAAATTATTTTCCAATTAAATTGAATGATATTCTTTTTTTCCAGTTTATAGGCACACCAAGTACATTGAAATTTTTTTTTTTCAATTTTTTGTTCAATTCTATGAAAATGTTTTCCATGATTTCGAATTATATTAGGTACTTGGTATTTTTTCGATTTGATTCATTTTTTTGTAAAAAGAATCTTGTCTTAATTGTAAAAAATTTTAAACGTGTACTTGGCGCGATTTTATACAGAGAATCTGTTTTTGGTAGGATTTGTCTTTTTTTTGTCGTGTTGATTGAGAATGATTTTAATCTACACTATTAGAAATCGAGTTATAATTTAAGTATAGAGGGTAGAGGTAAGGAGCACTCTCTCTGTATATTAAAAGTGTCCATAAAATCAGAGAAATTTATGGTGGCGCTGCTTAAGAGAATGACTTAATTTAAAAGAAAGCGCCTAAAACTGTTAGAGTAGGACAGAATTAAACGAAGAAAGATGTAAATCCGGTTCGCAAGCGCGCGACTTTCAAAAAATTATAATATCAAATTTTAGAATATCAAGAAAATAATATTATTTCTGTCGTTGATTCAATATATAACAATGATATTTAAAATTTTAATACTCTTTTCAGTAAAAAGAACTCAAATACAATGTATAAAAACTAATAAATCAGAAAAAAAAATTTTTTTGCGGAGAGTTTGATTGCTAGGAATAATTAAAATTACAATCGAGTACATAAATTTATTTCGAAACATTGTTATAAATTTTGAACAATGATATAACGTATAAGAAGCATATGAAACGAAACAAATAATATAGCTTAAATAAACTTAAAGAAAAAATAATAATTATGTAAAAGAATAATGACAAGCTTTTAACCTATTAACTTAAAAGTTATTTGTTAATCTAAGTATCGCTTTGTATAAGATTTGCAGCACTTTTCACTGATTCATTTCAACAGAGCAGCGAAACTATCAGACTGATCACAAAATGTTAGAAGATCTTTTTTGTAGACAATTTTATTTCCTACAAATTATCTCTGACAAAATTTTTTTAAATTCCGCATTGTTTTATAGTTATTACCATTTTAATATCAATATCTTAAAAAAAATATAGTATTCGGATCAATTGGAAGATCTTGATATTAAAATGATAATAACTAGAAAACAATGCAGAATTTTAAAAAATTTTATCTAAGATAATTTGTAGGAAATTAAATTGTCTACAATAAAGATTTTCTAACATTTTGTAATAAGTCTGGTAGTTTCGATGGAAAAGGAAAAAGATCTTGATATTTACTATAAATTTGACTTCAATCTCAAATAACTTTTAAACAGATGGATTTATCAAAAAATCATAAGAGTCCTTTTTTATAGAACATTAAATTTTCTAGTAAAATATATCCTGGGCTTATTTGTACAATAAGCCATTATCGAGGTATACAATTCCGAACTTAAAAAATTTTTTTCCCATGTTATTCAAATGGGAAATAAAAAATCACAATCAGCGAGTACTTAATATTAATGTTAAGGGCTCAAATTTTAACTGGTGACTTCTTTTACCCTATTGAAACTTCGGAGTCTGTGTCCTTGATAAAAAAAAATAGTTGATTTTTTTAAATCAGTCTATTGTTTATATATAATTTAAGACTTAAATTGACATGTTGAGAGTAATGCACTACCTCAAACGCAAAAAAAATTAATTTAAAAAATAATTTAAATTGTTCTTAAAAATATTTAGAATTTTCACTTGACTATATTATCAATTGAATATTCATTTATATTACTTTTATCAACTACTCTATTCAGTACAACTACTTCTGTACTCTACTATTGACCTGTGGCATACTTCACTTCATCAATAATCGCCACGTTCCCATCTAACCATTCTTCGCATCAGCGCCTTTGTAGTTGGTTTCAGAACTATACGTTTCCAGCTTTTCGTGGACACTTTTGAGAGTGAAGCCCCATATGAGAGAGTGCTCCTTACCTCTACCCTCCATTGAGGTGACTATCAGGGTAAATTTCATATCAAACTATAGTAAAAAATATAGTAAGACATAAAAAATAGAAACACAGTAAAAAGGAAAGGTAGACAAGCTGCTAGGGAAAAACCCATGGGTTTGGGAAAAACCCATGGGTCGGAGGGAAAAAACTCGGGGTTACAATATTTACAAAATGTTTACAACTGAATCCTACCTAAATAGATTTCTTAATAAAAACTAAAAATACTTTACAACAATATTTCCTACGTCTACTGTTACTATAAAATAAATGCTAAAAAATATTACATGTACTTATGTTAGACTATTTTTTACTGCTTTAAAATATAAATGATTTTAGAAAATAAAATATTAAGAAAAAACTACAATCAATAATTATTAACTAATTAATTATTTACGTGACCGCCACAAATTTATCATTTTTTGGAAAGGGGCCTTCTTGCCCAGAGAATAAAATTTTTTGTTTCAAAGTTTCGGCGAAATATACATGAATTTGATCGAATTATGACAGAACTCAAGACACATGAACTCTTTTAGGTAACACAAAGATATCCTGCATTTAATATCCGCGGAGCAAAAATTATAAACAATAGTTTACCTGAACAGGTTAACAAAAAAAAACAAAATTTTCAAAGTTTTTTCAGTCTAGTGACCGGTAGCATGCTCGGAAAATTATGAAATTTGCTACAGGACCTTCCTAGGATATTTCAAAGATATTCTGTATTTAATATAGGCGGAGCAAAAATTATAAACAGTAGTATACCTGAACTGGTCAACAAAGAAAACGAAATTTTCAAACTTCAAACATTTTTCGCATATTTTTCGAACACATTTCGTACATGAAATTTCTTGGATTTCGAGTCTATTTTTTCTCAAGATACTAAAGAAACTTTTCGAACATTTTTCGCATATTTTTCAAACAGATTTCGCATATAAAAGTACTCGGTTTTAAGTTAATTTTTTCTCAAAACACTAAGGAAACTTTTCGAATGAATTGCGAACAGATTTCGTACATGAAATTTCTCTGATTTTGAGTCTATATTTTTTCAAAACACTAAGGGAACTTTTCGAACAAATTTCGAATATTTTTCGAACACATTTCTTACATAAAGTTTCTTGGAATTCGAGTCTATTTTTTCTCGAAATACTAAGGAAACTTTTCGATTATTCTACGAACATATATCGTACATGAAGTTTCCATAGTATTTTGAGAAAAAATAGACACAAAATCATAGAAATTTCATGTACGAAATTTGTTCGAAAAGTTTCCTTAGTGTTTTGAGAAAAAATTGACTCAAAAACCAGTACTTTTATATGCGAAATCTGTTTAAAAAATATGCGAAAAATGCTCAAAGTTTGTTCAAAAATTTTAGTAAGATTTTTAAGTGAAACTTTCAAAATCTCAGAAATTAAAAATTATAAAAATTTTCTTACTTATCTAGATTGAAAGAATTCAAAAATTTGAAAAACTACATGTCCGAAAAAAAAATACAAATAATATTTCATAAAAAATTTTTTGAACGAAAAACTCAAATCATTGAATGTTCGAAAAATATGCAAAATTGTGTCACGTTTCGATGTTCGAGCTTCGAACATTTTTCGTATATTTTTCGAACATTTTTTTTTTCACACTGGTTGGTATAAGAATTTCAAAATGATTTTATAAACTGTAATAATTAATTCCATAACAAAAAATATTAATACATTCACGCGTACCTTGTGATTTTTCTAAGCATATTTTCAATTTTGATATTAAAAGGACAGATGTTAGAATGCACCTTTTTGACTGCAGCATTTTTTTTTTTTTATTTTTAGACTTCAGATAAGCTTTTTAGTAAATTTTTCAGAAAAAAATTTATACGCCTTTTTAGTTTTTGGTCACAAAGTTTTCAAATTCCTAAAGCTGAAAGGGTGCATAATTAAAGACATACGCCCTTTTAGCTTTGGGAAAACAATGTTTGATTTTCAAGCGTAGAAAATGTTTACTAATCAATTGGCGATGAAAAAAAAAATTTATGCGCCCTTTTACCTTTATGATATACTCTATTACATATGTTTTCACATATGAAGTTTTTTCATGCGGGCAACCATTAATTTTTAAATAAAGCGAGAATTCAAAATAACAAGTAAATAATATTTTGAAGATTTATTTAACTAAAATTACATTATTAACCGTTACAGTTGCTACTTAAAATTGTATTTACATTATCACTATAACAAATTTCTATAATTACAGATAAAGAATTAATTTAAAAATTTTTTTAATTATTGTCTGATTTGACACACATTTATTTCTCAATATTTTGTAAAACAATCAGTGGTGAACATTATTTAAGCACCAACAAAGGGCACAAGAATAATTCCTGACTAAGAAAAACGATACAACCCATGTAGGAGCCCCCAGTCTTGAACGACGGGACCAGACTCGGGCCAGTCTTGGGCAACCGAGCCTCGGTAGTTCGATGTTGGCCCATGCCTAGGCCAGCCGTGGGCAATCGATGCTTGGTTTTTTTTTATGTTGGCTCAAGCTAGAGTCAGTCCTGAACAACCGAGCCTTGGCTGTTCAACGTTGGCCCAAGCTAGGGTCAGTCTTGAGTAACCGAGCCTCGGCTGTTCAACGTTGGCCCAAGTTAGGATCAGTACTGGAAATCCGAGCCTCGAATATTCGATCTTGGCCCAAGCGTGGATCAGCACTGGGCTACCGAGCCTCAGCATTTCTTATTTTATAAATAAACAATTATTGTTACTATAAAAAATAAAAAAATAATTATATGAATGGATAACTTAGAATTATAAATTATTATTTTTAATTGTTTATAATAGCTATAAATTTTAATTTGGTATGAATAAATAATAATTTTTTTAAAAATATGCACATGTAGAAAATTTAAAAAACTACAAGTGCAATTTTTAAAAATATTTTTTTTTTAATGTTTTATCTTCTAAAAAAAAATCAAAAAATTATTAGACGTCTGCTAACTTCAGTATCATTATTTATTTCATTATTTAATTTTTTTTTTAATAAATTTTATTTTATTTCATTTAATTAAGATTTATTTTAATTGAAAATTTTTATTTATTATTTATTTATGATCCTGAAGTTAGCAGACATTTTAAAATTTTTGAATTTTTGTTTTTCAATAAATCAATTGCAAAAAAAATAATATAAAAATATGCACATGTAGAAAATTTAAAAAACTACAGGTGCAATTTTTAAAAATATTTTTTTTTTAATGTTTTATCTTCTAAAAAAAAATCAAAAAATTATTAGGCGTCTGCTAACTTCAGTATCATTATTTATTTCGTTATATAATTTTTTTTTTTAATAAATTTTATTTTATTTCATTTAATTAAGATTTATTTTATTTGAAAATTTTTATTTATTATTTATTTCATTATTTTACGCTCTTAATATTTTTTTTTAAGAATTTTATATTATCTTATTTAAAAGAAATAGTGTATCTCTGTTGTTCACGTTTTTATATTGGCACCGTCTTTGTCTTACTTCGCGTAGTAAAGACAAACCGACTACCCCAACACACTAAGCATCAGTGTCAAATAACAAAGATGCGTAGCGCTGTTGTTATACATGTATATGTTTCATCCTAATACCTTAATAATATTAGTGAGTCGGGGTAGCAAGTGTGCGTATGGGGAAGTGTGAGACACTTGTCTACATGAGTGTATTGTCGTGCGGCCGGCCACACGCGCGTCTTTGCTATTGGATGCAACTCAACGTGTTTGTACTTGTCGATACGTCTTTGTTTCTATAGTTAGTGGTGTTAGTTTTGAGTAAAATCCGTCTTAATATCTAAAGCGTGGTCAACTGTTGAGCTCGTCAGTTTTTTTAAAATTTCTTCCTGTGGCTGTAGTAATTTAAAATCATGTCAGGTACTGATACTTTGTTTGTAGTCGTACAGTTTAACGAACTGATAAATGACAAAAAGTGCGTCGAATTGCTGCCAATCTCCTGGTTATTTGATAATGAGGAAATGTGTTATTATCCTCCCAAAAAAGATTTTTCAAAAATCGAGAAATGGGTGGAAAATCAACGTGTTCCTGGTGAAACGTGGCCATCATACCCGATAACTATCATTTCTAAAGCAAGTAAGTAATAACTATGAAAATTATTTAATATTTAATTTTTTTTTTTTTTTTAATAAATTTTCTGCAATTAAGTTTTTTAAATAATAATTACCATTGAAGTTTATTCATTTTTAAAATTTTTTTTTTCAATTTCATAATTATTTTTCTCGATGGTAATTTTTTTATTATAATCAACAATCGACTAAACTCAATTCCTATTTCAGAAGATTATGAACAAGGAATTAGAAGACTGAGAAGATCTTTTAAAAAAAAAGATGTCAGTTCTGACACCGAATCTCAGTTGCACAACACTGTTGAACCTCTTCAGTTGAACTCTGCAGGTGTTTCTCAAGCATTAGCCACACCGCGTCCGCTGAGTAGAAACAATATCCAGAATAGAGATTCTACATCCATGACAAAAAAAAACAGTACAGCAAGCGTACTTGATGCAATTCCAGAAAATGGTGGTGAATCATCCCTATTGATACGGAGGACGCTACTGGAGGAGCATCGACGTTTCCAAGACAACCACTTATGAATTCCCATGAAGGTTAGTGTGTAAATATTTTTGATTGAATAATCATGAGTTTTTTATAATTAAAAAAAAATATTCGTGTAGATTAATTTTTTTTTAATTTAAAAAATCTAAATTTTATTCTAAAAAATTTTTTATTAATTCCATATTACTTCATATTTTATGTAATTTTTCAATGGCGGATTTTTATTGAGTCAACTTTAATATTTTTGTTATATTGAATTGTATATTTTTAATGTTATTACAGATATATCTGAGTTCAAGGCAGCTGTTGAAGATTTAAAACTGTTTATTAAAAAAGAGCTAAACAACGCGAAGAGGAGTATACTCTACGACTTGGATCAAAAGATGAATACCCTGAAATTAGAAATTATAAAACAAAGTTCTGATCAATCTGTCCATCCACAGCCTTGGAAAATTATAGGCACAGATTTGCCAGCCAATGATGTAGAAAAATTTTTTGGAATTTGACGAAGCTCTTAAAGTTGACAGCGCGAAACAGGAAGCACTGGTATATATTTAATATTTAAGGGCAGAGTACCATACGATTGGTCTTATTATACCTTTTAATTTTTAATTTTTTGTATAATTACAGAAAGATATTTTTCGATTGGAAACTATTGGATCTACCGACTATGAATCGGATATTTCAGTTATCCTGAAAAAATTAATTACCAAAACTGTTCAATTGCAGTACAGTGGCTGTGGTAGAGTCGTTAATGGGATCGGAAAAAAAAATTTTTCTGCTACGGAATTTTTTAAACACATGAATGGTAAATTAATATCATTAAAAAAAAATTACTTCAATTATACTTTTATAATTTTCAATTAAACGATAATAATCATAATTTCAGAATTTCTGATGACTAAGTACAGCGAATCAAAAGCGACGTTAAAAATAACCCACGCAACCAGTAGATTTTTTGCCGGCGCAAAAGATAGAGACGGTGGCCGATCACAACGGCAAAAAAATCCTCCAACTATTAATCCATAATTAAACAATCCTTATTTTCATTTATAATAATTCGTTTTCAATACGAAAATTCAAAAATTAATCGACCCTTAAATTTAAGTTATATAATTAAAAACTCATTTATTATTTATAATTTCAAACTAACCTTAATGTTAATTACTGTAGTATTAATATTACATATTATTAATAATAAATAAATTCTTATATTATTTATACTTATTGATTAATTTTTTTAATATTCAAATCATGAATTATTATTTATTATTTTTAAATAAGTTTTTACACTAATCAACTTGAACTGATATATATATAATATCAGTTGGGAATATATATATACATGCAATATTTTATAAAATTTTATTCCGTATTGGGCAGACTTTTATTATCATCGTTGGTGCGAACTATGATTTAGTGTTGGGCCAACCCTTACTATCAACCTTGGCCCAAGCTTGAATTCAATATTGGGCCACCTTACTATCAACCGTGGCTCAAGCTAGAATTCAGTATTGGTCCAACCTTTAGTACCAGTCTTGGCCCAAGCTTGAATTCAATATTGGTCCAACCTTTAGTACCAGTCTTGGGCCAAGTCTGCATGCCAGGCCTGGCACGTAGTTATCATCCCATATTCGAACCAGAGTTGGGCCGTGGCTGGTTTGCAATCTTGGGCCAGGGTTTAGAAGTGTTTAAAATGGTTGGTCATGTTAATGACCCATACGAAGGGTGATTCCAAATTATTCAGAAGCATCAAAATCTATTTAAAATTTTGTCTTTTTCTTATTCGTTTTGAATTGATTCTCCGAATAAGCCAGTAAATTTGTGATCAAAACAAGAATCACCCAGCGATGAATCAGGAGCGAATAAAAATTCAACCTTTACATTAAAATTCGCATCTTGAAACACTGGTACTGGAAGATCCATCGCTTGCCTTTGAGAGTCCACTTCAGATAATCTTCTATCCCGCTGAAGGTATTCCGGTAAAGGCGTTGGCTCAAGACCCAGTAATTTATAACTAAGGCCAAGAATTTGGTTTTTTTAAAAGGGAGAGATAAAAGATGGGAGGAGCTAAATTTCTGATTGGTTGAATTTTTATAGATTTGTATTTGTTTATTTGAATGGAGTGAAAAGAGCGATGGGACAAAAATAAGTTTAATCAATGCAAAATTAATGTACTAGTCACATACCCATGTATATTTGTAATCTTGATGTGGAATTTTGTTGGTTGAAACTCTTAAATATGCAGTCAACTATATTTTGAATGAATAGAAGCTGTCCAGCGTGCAAATCATGTTTCAATTAAACAAAAATTTTGTAATCCGACGGATAAAGTAATATCATCTAAAATATTTGCAAAATAATACCCTTAGTTTAAATTCATTCAAAATATAGTTGGGTACATATTTTAGAATTTCAACCAATAAAGTTCCACATCAAGATTACAAATATACATGGTTATGTGACTAATATATTTGTTTTGCATTGGTTAAACTTATTTGTGTTTCATCGCTCTTTTGAGTCCATTCAAATAAGCAAATACAAATCTATAAAAATTCAACCAATCAGAAATTCAGCTCCTCCCATCTTTTATCTCTCCCTTTTAAAAAAAACAAAATCCTTCGCCTTATTTATCACATTTTAAGTCAATATGTGATATGTAGGGAAAAATAAACCACTTGAAAAAAAAAAGTTGTAACGAAAAAATTGTTTTTTTTTTATTTTCGGTCAAGTTAATTTTTTCGTTACAATTTTTTTTTTTTTGAGTGGTCCATTTTACCCCACACATCACATATTGGCCTAAAATGTGAGAAAAACATTAGAGAGGTCATAACTTGACGGAAAAAAAAACAAAATTTTTTTTATAATTTTTTGGGGAAGGGGCCTTTGTGTCCCAGAGAAAAAAAATTTTTGTTTTCGATTTTTTGCAAAATTTCGACTGATTTTTTCGAAATAGACGGAATATAAACGAATTTGATGGTCAAGCCACAAGAAGAAAAAACCGGCTTAAGGGGGCCTTCGTGCCCCGGCCCCCCCTATATTGTTCCTTAAAATTCAGGGGTGCTGAACAAAAGTTTTACTCAAATTCATTTTTATTCATTGAACTAAATAGTTGGCTCTATGTTAGCAACGACTTTGAACTGAATTATACTGTAGGCGCCAGACGAACTATAGAACCGAATTGAGTATAATGTATAGCTAGAAAACTACCTGGGCTCTGATCCTAAAATCCACAAACTTAAATACTTAACTATATGAGTGAACTGACCAAAGCTTCGAAGACACCGCTCTATTCATGAATACTATACCTAGCATCTACGCTGTTCACACTATATACAATTCAAAAACTCTTGAGGCCTACTCTTGAACAAAACCTCAGTGATTTAAACTCTTGAACAAAACTGTCTGAATAATACTGCCACTCATACCATTGAATCATTCAACTCCATGAAATGTAGTCCCACTAGATGGTGCTACTAGTAATATCATATTTTAATATATGTCACCAGAAAAATTCATACAACCGTACATGAGTCGATATAATTAATTCTCAATTTCTTAGAACTCTTTGAATTTTATAATATTTGGCATTATTGATTTGTTTTCAAACTACTTTTTTGACTCTCTTTTCTTTTGGATTTCATAGAAAAATAAAATATGGTAAATTCAGCTTAAAGGAATGCTGAGGTAGAAAAATTTGGAACGTTTTGAAATTTTAATTAATTTAATATTAATAACGAAAAAAAAGTTATCTACAGAAAACCCTGCACGACTATTTTTTATAAACGAATAGTGCATTTCGTAAACGGATATACATATTTTTTTTTGGAAAATACTAAAAAAAAAAATAAGGAAAAAAGTTGACATAAATTTGGAGGGTGATCATTTTTTTTTTATACGAAAATTAGATGTAAAATGAAATATTTCATAAACTATTGAGAAGTTATCGGGACAAACTAGTAACATTGTTTTTTAGATTTAATAACGAACAAAATGAATTCTGAACGAAGTCTCTACGACGAATAGTTGCTGTGATAAAAATTATTAAAGCGCGAAAGCCGAAAAAGCGCGTCATTTTGTCCGCGCCCGGATAAACAAAAGAGTGTAACTCGGCCACAAATCGATGATTTTACAAATTTTTTTTTTATTCCCTTAGTAAATAATATATCAACCATAAAAAAAATTGGTAACTTCCAAAATAATTTTTTCGAATTTTAAATTTAAAAAAAGTGAAAATCACTTTTTGTTAAATAAAAAATAGAAAAAATGAAAAATAAATAAAATGAGCTAATAGATAACTTTCTTTGAACCATTACCCAAACAATTACGGGTCAGTACAGTTAAAAAAATTTTTTTTTTCATAAAAAAACACGACTTGAAAAGTTTTCGAAACGTATCAACAATTAAAAAAAAATTTATATACTTTTTTTTGATACGACAGAAATTCATCTCGCGAAATTCTGAATCGAATGGTATATAGGAATTTTGGACGTTTTTTTGAAATTTTTGTTTTATAATTTTCAGTACAAGAACTTATAAAAATTTCTTGCCGTGGAACTTAGAAAAAATTCGACTTCGGATATCTTCGGGAATTGCTAGAGAGAGAAAGTGGTCAAAAGACGTAGTGTCTTTCTCTAAAGGATTAAGTCCGTGCGTATCCCCACGGACAGATTGTGATCTTTTTTTTTTTTTTTTTTTCGTCACCAACGACTGAAATTCTCTTTTTCATCAATTCTCATTTCTCAATTTGTTATAAACAATGTCATCGAAACTTAAAAAAAACAACGTTTCTACGATATAGGTATCAAAAGATTGCAAATTTTCTGAATCGGAAAAATAACTCATCGTGTAGAGAACTTTTTTACAAATTTGTTAACTAATTTATTATAAATAATGACGAAAACTTTTTTAAAAAAAGTCCTCTACACGATAAGTTATTTTTCCGATTCAGAAAATTTGCCATCTTTTCATACCTATATTGTACGAACGATTTTTTTTAATTTGTTAATTAATTTTTTATAAACAAAAAAAAAGAAAAAAACATTGGAATTTGTCCGCGGGGATACGCACGGTCGTAATCCCTTACAGGGAGACACTTCGTCTTATGCCCACTTTCTCTGTCTAACAATTCCCAAAGATATCCGAAGTCGAATTTTTTCCAAGTCCCGCAGCAAGAAATTTTTTCAAGTCCTCATACTGAAAATTAGAAAGGAAAATTCAATTCCGAATTTCGCGAGATGAATTTCTGTCGTATCACAAAATTTTTTTTTTTTTTTTTAATTGTCGATAAATTTCGAAAAATTTCAAAACGCGTTTCTTTATGAAAACCAATTTTTTTTCTATCTGTCATTACTCGTAATTTTTTGGGTTATGGTTCAAACAAAATTATCAATTAGGTTATTCTATTTATTTTTTATTTTCTCTTATGTTTATTTAACAAAAAGTGATTTCTACTTTTTTAAAATTTATAATTTGAAAATATTTTTTTGGAAGTTACCAAACTTTTTTATGATTGATATAAGATTTACTAAGAGTATATAAAAAAAACTTGTTAAAATATCGATTTACTGCCAAATTACACTCTTTTGTTTATCCGCGCGCGGACAAAATGACGCGCTTTTTCGTTTTTCGCGCTTTAATAATTTTTATCTCAGCAACTATTCGTCGTAGAGACGTCATTCAGAATTCATTTTGTTCGTTATTAAACCTCAAAAGTGCATTTTACAGCAATTAAAAATTTGTTATACAAAACGAGTTTTTTCTTTCAAATCATTATCTTTATCAAAAATAAGATTCCTAAAATTTTTTTTTTTAATCTTATTAACAATGCATTTGTTTGTAACAATTAAAGTAAAAAATTTTTAAAACATATTGTTATGTAGCTTTTAATAATAAAAAAAAAACAATAACAACGACGAACAACCTGCAGTTACTACGTGACTGCCCAAATATCACTACTAAATTTATAAAATACTCAGAAAAAAATTATTTTTTGCGGCAAAAAATTTTAATTTGCACCAAGAAATTTTATGCATCATCAATGAGATACAAGAATTGTCTTGGGGCGAGAAAAGATTTTTTTGGTTAAGAAATAATTCCTTGCACCGAATAATTTTTTCTAGTTCTAAATAAATTTTTGTTTTCAATTGACAATGCAAAAAATTTCTTGGGGTAAGTAAAAATTTTTTTTAGGCGAGTAAAGATTTTTTGTGTCAATGATTCCTTTTTTTTCTATACACACTTTTTTGGCTTTGAGAAGCGTAATCACAAAAAATAGCTTGAGAAAAAAATTTTCTTAATTTTTTGGTTTTGTTTTTTGGGTCTACGGGCCCGGTAAATTTTTTTTTCAAGCAAACGAATGCATAGGTTACTTAGGAAATTTATTCAGCTACAATTATCTTCTTTGGTTGTATCTGTACGACGATTTGTTGCTAAGATATCAGCCTTCAAATGAAAAAGGATACTTTTGTCTTCTATTATTGATATCTTAGCGACTGATAGTTGCACGGTAATTTTAAGGGCAGTATTAAAAAAAATTAAATAGAAAAAATAAAAAATAAATAAAATGACCAAATGGATAATTTTGTTTGAACCATTACCCAAACAATTACGAGTAATGACAAATAAAAAAATTTTTTTTTCATAAAAAAACGCGTTTTGAAATTTTTCGAAATTTATCAACAATTAAAAAAAAAAAATACTTTTTTTTATACGACAGAAATTCATCTCGCGAAATTCTGAATCGAATGGTATATAGGAATTTTGGTCGTTTTTTCGAAATTTTTGCTTTATAATTTTCAGTACAAGAACTTATAAAAATTTCTTGCTGCGGGACTTAGAAGAAATTCAACTTCAGATATCTTCGGGAATCGCTAGAGAATTAAAGTGGGCAAAAGACGTAGTGTCTTTCTCCAAAGGAGTAAGTCCGTGCGTATCCCCACGGATAGATTGTGATCTTTTTTTTTGTTTTTTTCGTCTCCAACTACTGAATTTCTCTTTTTCATCAATTCTCATTTCTCATTTTGTTGTAAACAATGTCATCAAATTTAAAAAAAAAACGTTCTTACAATATAGGTATCAAAAGATTGCAAATTTACTGAATCGGAAAAATACCTTGTTCTGTAAAGAACTTTTTTAAAAAAAGTTTATCATTGTTTGTAAAGAAATTACTTAACAAATTTGAAAAAAAAAACTCAAATGATACGTACAGTGAGCATTATTATTTTGTATTCTCAAGTGTTTTTTTTTTATTTTAAGCTACACCAGATTTCATATTCTTGTTAGGTATTATATGATTACTTTTCAAATTTTTTCATGCCGTTTTATAAACTTTATAATCTTTTTATAAACAAATAAATTAATTAAATATTTTTGAAAAATTTTTTTTCACCATATTGTTAGCGTAAGGAAATAAAAATTAAAAAAAAAATTATTTTTCTTAAAAACGCATTTATAATTTTTATAAATAAATGCGTGTTGTCAGAGAACTATAACAGATAAACGTTAGGTTTAAAATTTTTAAGAAAGCTTAACTCATACTGTATAAAAACGACTTAAAGGTCGAAAACTGTATCTACAATAGTTGCAAAGTTACAGCAATTTGTTTGTTGACAAATTGAGTCAGTGCTTGGACTTTGTCGTACTCTAAAATCCAGATGTTTTTTTAAAAATAGAAAAAACATTTTTTTGCCATGTTGTTGCAGGTTACTGGTTTGGTAATTTTTTATGTTCTAGAAAAATATAAAAATAAATAACAAAATTGTTTATAACAAATTGTTCAACAAGTAAATGAATTAATTGTCGACAAAAAAAATTTTTTTTTTGCCATTATATTTATAAATGCAAATTATGATTAAAAAAAAACGATTCCTTCATTATTTATTCAAATAATCAAAATATGAAAAAAAACGATTATAAACAATAATATATTGTTTTTAAGAAAAAATTTTTTTTTAAATCACCATTTCTTTACGTTAACAATATGGTGAAAAAAGAATTTTCAAAAATACTTTATTAATCCATTTGTTTAAGTAGTTGAATAAGAGGGTTATTGGCCCCAAAATCAAAACAGCGACCTACTTTACCGACCTACGATAAGTACCCGATGTCGGCAATGTAGATTTGTTTTATCGACATTTAAGCCGGATGTTGGTAATGTAGATTTCTTTTTATCGATATTTGGGGACCTTTTTCATATTTATGGTAATGCAGATTTATTTTTATCGATATCTGGGGGGCTGTTATCGGCAATGTAGATTTAATTTAGCGATATGTGAGACCTTTTTTTCATTATTAATCAATATATTGGGACCTATTTTCTCATTAATGATAATGTAGATTTGGTGGGGGACTTGCTCATGATAATGCAGACTTGTTTAAGGCCCAGCCATGGTAATGCAGGTTTGATTAGGAGTCTGTTTCCTTTTATCGATAAAAGAAGATTTTGGGACTTAGCAGATAAATAAGAACTTTTTAATATATATTTTCAAATTTTTACTGTTTTATGCAGGATTGGGAGGGAGGCTTGGTGGGTGGTCGAACATTCGAGAATGTTCTCGAATTTTCTATACACATAAAGGTGGGGGTTTATGGACACAAATTTGAAAGTTTTTCCAAGAATATTTTTATTTATTAGAAGTAGGGGATTTAACGGTTGATTTAACCGGTTTTAAACCAATCATTTTTACTTTGTATCCCCAAATTATTTTTTTCTGTAGAAATCCCCAACACGAAGCATTTGTTAGAGGGGATAACCATTATAAAAACTCTAGCTTTCTTGGTCAATCCTCGTAGTTATAGCTGTGCTAAATGGAGGAACTTAGTGATAGTGAAAAACATTTTTTACGTATTAGTCATCCTGGTATGATAGACACCGATGAAATAGTAGAAAATCATTTTGGTGATATATGTCCTGAGTTTATTGATTTTTTTCTAAGTGATCTATTTTCTTATTATAAAAATTTGGATATAATAAGAAGTAAACGAGACACATCGTGCGCAAGTTGTTTTGCTCTTAAAGTTTCAATAAAAAACTTGTATAAAATCATTCAAAATCTTGAAAAATTGGAGAGTCGTATAGTCGATAAATAAATCACAATGGAGTATATAGTGGATTTTGTTGGTTATATAGTTCCTAATGGAAAATTTATTATTAAGGAACTCTGTGTAGTTGATATTAATAACTTAAATAATGCAAATGGTGTTTATCAGTGCAAAATTTGTGTATTCAAACCACCCATTCAGTACACCGACACTGTGATTGTACAACAAAGTGAAGATCAAGATGGGAATCGTCATGGTATTCACTGGGATACTGGTGATCAACCTTATGAATCATTGAAACCTATGGTAAAACAACTAGTTCAGAATGCACGATATTTTTATGTACAAGGACCAACGATGCAAAAACGACTCGAAGAAATGATTGATTATGCAGTCCCAGTTATTGATTTAGAACTAATGAGATTCTTTTCGATTGATAATCTCGAAAATATGAATAGACCTCGATGCGAATTCAGATTCAACCACACTAAACTCGGACATTATGCCTGTTCATATGGAACTGTTCAGCAGCTAAAACAATGGTTTTTGAAATATTGGGGCTGTAAGCCATCATATGAGAAGTCAGTACAGTTATTCTACCAACTATCAGATTTGAGAAAAATGGATGCGGCTGACATTGCTTGTCTTGATGACGTGTTCATTCTTCAATTTGCTCGATTACAAATACGATTTGTCTGGGATAAACTACCAATTAATTTAAAACAGAACTTTAAAATTATGGACTATAAGTTTTGCATTGAACATAATTCAATTACAAGTCCCGATTATGATGTTCCGGGAATTTATCTTTATCCTTACAAAAAAGATTGTACTAAGTGTAAAAAACTAAAAGATGCATTAAAATAATTATAAATTCATACTTAACATTTTTTTTCAACTTGTATATAATTATATGTACTTATCATGCTATATTAATTAATTAATTAACTATGTGTATTAGGTATAAGCAAAATAAATGATTGAAACATATTTTAATAGTGAAAATTTATTTATTTTTTCTCAACCTTGTTTTCTAATACAATTATAATTAAGTTAATTTTCTTACAGTACTACTTAATGGATTATATTCAATAATACGATCGTGCAGAATTAAGCAGTATGCTGATGTCTGATCGGGAAACTGGTCATTTGATTCAAATTCAACACGAATGTCAACTGGTCCAGATTTGATTGATTCATTTTGTTTTGAACAATCGATAATGTAGAATGGTGCTTCCTCCAAAAATCCTGCTTTAGTCAACAATGGTTCCGGCTCTTTATTATAGTATGACGTTTGAAAATTAGTATACATATCATACAATAAAGCATACTGGTTGCGATTAATGTTTAAATTCAAATTTCCATATGGATAACTTTGAGAATTGAGGAAAACTTTTACATCTCGGATATTACAATGATCAAAGTGACTGGAATTTTTCGTCACAACATTTTTTCTTGCAGTTTGAAATCCTAGAACCAGATATCGTGGTTTCTCCAATTGTGTTGAAGTTTTGATAGGCCAAATATGTTTTGTTGTTTTAGGAAGTAGTGGATATTCATATAATTGCCATGTACGATAGCTCAATGGAATAGCTGGATCATTTGAGATGAAACTTAGTGCTTGAATCTTCTGCTTATCCGACATTGTAATGTATGGTACATTCCATTCAACTTTATTGAGAACTATTTTAACTTTTTCAGCAGCTTCTCTAGCAGCAGGTGTATGTAGATATGCATTAATATCAGTGTTTGATCTGATGAGAATTAACTCATGCTTAGCATTCATAATAATCCGATTATAATCTTCAGCGAATCCAAGTAATAAACTCAGCGGTATAGAAATATCAAAATATCCGTCGCCATTAGTCAATTTATCATCAGTTTGTAACCACCCGGCGTTTTCCATTAAATTAGCCTGCCCGGGGGTTAAAGATATATAATTCTTCATAAGACTTGTAATTCCAACATTCTTACATCTATCAATTTCAATGGCGTTCAATTCGTAGCGTATTTCTTCAAACATGTGACAAATGGCCATGTTAACCAACTCCATAGTTTCACTAACAGCAGTGCCATCTTCCTTCGTAAATCTTCCACAAATGTGTAAGGCACTCTTACTCGGTAGAATGCATAAATCCTGATGTTGAATAGTGATTCTTATTTCATCACTATTATTAAATGTTGTTGAAGCATAAGGTTGATGTGAATGAACCTCATAGTGAGAAATTGATTCATCGAAGATTATTGGTTTTTGGATGTTCAAGATTTCCGCCATGGTAGTATAATACAGCACAAATTGATTTTTCTTATTTTACCGATTTTCCACGTAATTTTAATCCCAGGCTTTTGAGAAATTGGGCGTTCTGAGATGTTAGCACCCTGACAGGGACACGACGACTGATGGGCTTTCGGCATGATGCTTCACTTTTATAACTGCCACCAATTTTTTTATCAAACACAATCCCCATTATTTGACTGATTTAATATGCAATCTTATTGTTATCGTTTCACTACGAAAATTCACCAACTCCCCGTCTTGATCTACAATTCGTAACTGCAGATTGTGTATTGACTGTACGGCGACTGGTAAATAAATGATGTGGGATGGTACTTCAATGATCTTATATCCTGGCGCAACACTTGGAAAAAACTCATGAATTGTATGTACTTTCCGGTTATTCATATATGCACCAGTAGTAATATTGCACTCAACTCGCAATGCATTAATTTTGAGGATTTTTATTGGTAAATCAGATTTGTGGAGAAGCTTTGGTGCAAGTCGGCGATTTCCGAATCCCAATAATGATGCGATTGAATCTTTCGGTTCAAAATTTACAATTCGATTACAGTTGATTTCACTATGTAATTCATTGTTATTTGCTTTGATGCTCAGTTCTACACCCTCAGGTAATTCCTTTATTAAATATTTTTCAATATCGCGAAGTTCATAACTTCCAGTAGGTATTGTTATAACCTTATCCGCCTCCTTCCCATTTATGCTGGATAAATAGAACTTATTACAACCCTCATCAATATTAGGTATAGAATTGAATGTTAACAATTCCACAAGACCCAAGACATAACTTTTTCCAGGCGATAATTCAATTGGTGGAAAATATTGAGCTTCCAATGTGGATGTAGCTCCAGATAGTGTTAACGTCAACGAATCAGCCATGACTAAGCATATCAATCAAACCACACACCCATTTATAGTTCATTATTGAGGAATTTTAGACACAAATGTCCACATATGACGGTATCATAATCTTGATATTTCTGATGATTATATTTTACGCTACCAACATCAAGATATTTCATGAGTTCTTCTGGTGGTTGGAGGTTACCAAAACTGTCAAAATAAATGACATCATCATCACCATTTTTCTTGTATGCAACCCAATGAGTTCCACCACCATTTTTATCATCTAGATTTATGATTGCTGATTCCTTTTTCCATGGACCAGATTTTGGTAAATCATTTCTCATGAAAACACCTCGGAAATATGCAATCTTTAAATCCTTTGCATATTTGATTAAATCAAAATTGGTCAGAGCTCGATGAGGTAGCGTTACATGTTTTTTGGAGGAGGAGAACCTAAATATAGTCCCATCCCAGATTTATGTGGTGACAAGTATAATCCTTTGCCCAGAGCTATAGCTTCCATTGTTGAATTATGTCGCTTGGATTCCTCTAATTCACGCTTAGCATCCTTAGCAGCAATTACAGCTTTAGCGATACCAGCAGCGCCCCCAGCTAATGCGCCAGTAGCGCTTAAGCCAGCGAATAATGGTATCAAAAGTGGTAATATTCCACCAACTTTTGATATTTTTTCACCATTATTTTGTGGTATTGATGCTGGTACTGGTATCCTACGAGATTTAGATATTAGAGGTACATCTAACATATGGCGAGGTACCCGAATATTCTTTTTCCCACCAGCTATTTTTACAGCTTCGCGTGCACCGTCTAATGCAGACCTTATTGGTTCAGTACTTTTACGCATAGCTTTTTTAGCGGAACTTATAATAT
Source organism: Microplitis mediator (assembly GCF_029852145.1). NCBI lineage: Eukaryota > Metazoa > Arthropoda > Insecta > Hymenoptera > Braconidae > Microplitis > Microplitis mediator. The sequence continues at coordinate 16,438,508 of NC_079978.1, read as the reverse complement.
GCCGAATAGGAACGAGTCGTTTTTTTCCTTTCTTTACTATCTTCTTCTTCTTCTTCTTTTTACTATTTCTTTTAGACTTCCTACTCTTTATTTTCAACTTCTTTTTAACTGTAGCCATCTTTTTCAGGCCCATACCAAAACTTCTCTTCACTCTCATAGTTTTATTGACCCCCCAAGCCACAGCTTTTTCACCAAGACTAGCATCTTTTGCATGAAGACGTTGTAAAGCTTTTTCAGCAAGTTCTTTATCGGCTGCATGACGTGCCGCCATATTGTCAGGATTTTTAGAATAAGCAATATCGTGAGCTTTACAAGCTCTGTCTAGAGGATTTATCCCCGGATCACCACGAGCTAATCTTTTTACTAATTTTGTACCGGGCCCACAATATTGATATCCTGGCACGTGTAATTCAATTGGTAGCTTATTTATAATACCGTTGACAAAACCTCTGCCTTGCTTGGACTTAGTTTTATTTAAACGTGTGCTCTTCGTCATTGTAGATTCACGACTAATCGCAGTGTTATAAATACTCAGTATTTATAGGTGAATTGTTGAGTTATCGTTTATCCACCATCCGATCAACTTGATAATCAGTTTCTCTGAAAATAATAAAAGATGAAGTTTGAAAAACAGACAGCTAAATTACCTGTGATCAATTTTGACCAAGTTATTCAAGGTGATGATAAAAAAATTCAAAAACGTCATGGTGCACTGCTACCAAATACTGTTCGAGCAGTTCTTTGTGGACCATCAAATTGTGGGAAAACGAATGCACTTCTTGCACTGATTACTCATCCTAATGGTTTGAGATTTGAGAACATTTATGTATACTCTAAATCACTGAATCAGCCTAAATATAAATTCTTAGAGTCAGCACTACAGCCTATTGAAGGAGTTGGATACTTCCCATTTAATGATCATGAATCAGTTGTAAATCCGGATGACGCACAACCGAATTCTCTCATGATATTCGATGATGTAGCTTGTGAGAAGCAAGATCATGTCAGAGCATATTTTTGTATGGGGCGACACAAAAATGTTGATAGCTTTTATCTCTGTCAAACCTATACACGTATACCAAAACATCTGATACGTGACAATGCCAATTTTCTTGTACTTTTTCGTCAAGATGAAATGAATTTGAAGCACATATATGATGATCATGTGAATACAGATATGCCATACAATGAATTTAAAGAATTATGTTCAGCATGCTGGAATGATAAGAAAAGTGATAATAAATACGAATTTGTTGTTATTGATAAGGATAGTGAATTGAATAATGGACGTTATAGAAAAGGTTTTGACTGTTTTATAAGTATAAATTAATCATCCCTATACAAATTGACACAGTCATAAAGAACATTCAAGTGTGCAAACATGGAGTGTAGAAATATTTCTCAGCAGAAAGATAGGCTGCTACAAATATCCAAAATTAGTGATGCCATAAGACAAAAGCATAAAATATTAAAAGTTGATAAAGACACTTCGGAACAAACTGCAAATGAAATGTTTAAACCTATAGTGACACCGTTGAGGGCATTAGTTGAAAATTCTAAGGCTTTGAAACATGAAATTAAAAAAGAAGAAGAATCAGTGCAAAATTTTTTTCTGAAAAAACGTGAACATAGTGACTATCAAACTATTAATGATAATAGTGGCATACATCATGGTCAGAATACTTATAATGATTTAAATGTGAACAGTACAAGTAGCAACAACTTGGATGAAACCATTATATCTCACCCTCCAACCTCTACAAGCACACCACTGAAATATCACAACTCTATATCTAAATATATTGAGATGTTGAATAAAAAAAATCCTAAAGGTTTGGATACAAGATTCGGTATTCGTAAAAAAAATAATCAATTATTTTTTGGTAATTCACCTGTTCAATTTAGAGATAATATAATTTCAGTGAATGATCAAAATCATGTTTTATCTCCGGGACTTATAGAATTGTTATTTAAAAGTGATCCGAATGAAAATTCTATTACGTCAAGTGATTTAGATGAGTACCATAAACTCATTGTTTCAACGAATACTCATAGAAAAAATTATGAACCCGAAAGAAGTCTTTACGTTGAAAAGAGTGCCAAATACAATAAATATATCGCTGAATTTGTTGGATCACCAATGAAAAAAGGTAAAGGACTACCGAACTTTATGACTGTTTCAAAGAAACGAAAATATATGGATTATATTTATTGGGATGATCCTAATGAACTCGTAGATCGCCTTCGTCTGTTGATGGCATCTCAAACAGCTGGCAACTCTAGTCATTCAAATGAGATAATTTCAATTATTGAAGAGCTGCGTGAAGCTGAAATTATTTATTAAGAGAGACATTAGCAATAATTCATCATTTATAAAATAACATTCAAGTAGAGAAGATCATCAAAATGGGTATCGATATATTTGGACGTGTATCTTCCCAATCGAATCAGACACAATTTAAAGGCTGCAGTAGTGGTGTTGGACCACCTGGAAAAGGTTTCAAGTTAACAAATGATGGACAGTTCGACTTAGACCAAAAGAGGTTATGTAATGTTGCTGAACCTAAGAATGAAAGTGATGCAGTCACATATAATGCTATGAAAGCTGCAATAAACCATATGGATGATAAATACAAAACTCATCCAGACCTCATTGTTGAATTGAAAACCAAAGTGAGTGCATTAGAAGGGAGTCTTAGTGATCTGATTCTATATAGTCAACAGCAATCGAATCGTATATCAACGCTTACGAGATCTGTAATACGTAATGGTGGAATATTAGCTGATTTTGAACGTAGAGTATCTAAACTTGAAAAACATGGAAAATAAGAAGAAAGTCATAGCTCAAGAGCTTCACAAACCAGCACGAAAAAATTATACTCGTCGTCATGTTGACATTCGAGGACTTGATGAAACTTGGCAAGCTGATTTAGTGGAAATGATACCATATAGTTCTGTAAATAGTGGATTTAAATATCTACTGACAGTTATAGACATATTCTCAAAGTATGCTTGGGCAGTTCCTATTAAAAGCAAAAAGGCTGGTGACGTCAGAAATGCTATGAAGTCTGTATTACAACAAGGTCGACATCCTAAAAATCTTCACGTTGACCAAGGCAAGGAGTTCTACAATAAAGAATTTAAAGATCTCATGAAAAGTCACAAAATTCATTTGTACTCAACATTTAGTAACCTAAAAGCATCCATATGTGAACGTTTCAATCGAACTCTAAAAAATAAAATGTGGCAAGAATTCACAGCTCAAGGTAGTTACCGATGGATTGATATGCTCAGAAATTTGGTTGATACTTACAACAATACCAAACATCGAACGATCAAAATGAAGCCCATTGATGTAACAGTTGAAAATGAAAAAGAACTATTCAAGAAGATTTACAAACCCCTTCAAATCAATCAACCGTTGAATAAAAAGAAAAGCAAGTTTAAAGTTGGCGATAAAGTGCGAATAAACAAATACAAGCACGTTTTCGAAAAAGGTTATACACCAAACTGGACTACAGAAATATTCACAATAAAAAGCGTGCAAAATACTAATCCAACAACGTATAAGCTTATTGATTATCAAAACCAATCTATCGAAGGTGGATTTTACAACGAAGAGCTTAGTAAAGTCAAATACCCTGATGTCTACCTTGTAGAAAAAATAGTAAAAAGGCGTGGGGGTAAATATTTTGTAAAGTGGTTAGGATTTGATAGCTCACATAATAGCTGGGTAGACGAATCAGATTTATGAAAAAACTTCATTTTTTTAAGATAATTTTTATATGCGATGTACTTTAATGAATAAATAAATAAAAATCCTTTTTCAATATAAATGTATTATTTATTATTATTATAATTATTATAATTATTATTACAAATTCATTTTTTATTATTTTACAAATTTTTTTAATTTATTATTTTTACAAATTTTCTTAATTTATGAGTATTAATATTAATGATTATACATTATTTTTATCTACTTCCATATACCCCCATGGTAGGGTATCTGTCGAATTCTCAAGTAGACGTCTTTTATCATCATTCCAACTTAATGCTAATTTTTGTTGTAAAACTGTCTTAACAACATGTTTATCACTTTTGATTAGCCATTCTTTTTCTACAACGTTACAATGTTCTAAAAGGCATTTTTTAAAATCATCAAACTCAATCCTTCTTAAAGTTGAACCTTTAACCCCTTTGGCTCTTTTTTCAACTCTATTATCTTTATATTTTCTATATGTATAAAGCTTAGCTCTTAATCCTATGAATTCCTCCATAATTTTACCATTATTTTCATCTTTCATAAGACCTATTACTTTTTTATTTTTTAATGGGATATTGTATACATTATTTGGAGAATAATCAGATGTATCAAATTTATGAATGTCGCGTTTAATAATTTCGTAGATATTAGGTACTGTAAAATGATAAATGAGACTATCAGTATCTGTATACATTAATTTTGAGGCCTCATTATCAAAATTTTTCTTTACATAATTATAATGGAAATCATAGATGAATGTCTTAGCTAAGTCAAGTATACTGAATCCAATATAGATAGGCTTTGTAAAATGTACATGAACGTTTTTTAATTCAATTATCACCATGTCTTCGCCAAAAACAGTTAAACTATGAAAGTTAGGTTTAGAAATTAGAGATTTTGCACCAAAACGTCCTGTCCATTTTGTCACTATTCTAATTTCTTTATGTTTTCTAACATTTTCCATTGTTTTCCCGAATACAGCATTATTCATAAGCTTAAAAAAGTTTTTCTCAAATTCATTCTTCGCATTTTTACGACAATCAGTATTTTTATCAATGTATGACTGTAACCAAGCTGATTGCTCGAAGCCTAGAACACGATGAACTCTTACGAGTTTCATACCTAACTGAATACACTGCTGTAAATTCTTATAATGAATAACATATCTTTCTTTAGAATATAAAGTAGTAATTAATTTAGATTGCTTGCGGTTTGGTGGTACAAAATGCTCAGGACATAATGGTAGATCTTTATGCAGATCATGAAGCTCTATTGGATATTCTAAATCTACCTCTAGTATAAAACCTTTCGATTCATTCGAATTAAAAATAATATCTATATTGTCTGCAGTTATATTGTCAAGCCATTTGAATGACTTATACGGTAAGGGCATACTCATTGCAGCTCCGTATAAATTATTCACATCAAAATACATTAAATAGGATTCAGGTTTATTTGAATTAAAGTTATCGCTCATAAATCGATTATTAGCCACAGCATGACGATTCGTGCACTGTGATACACCACCTCTTATACCTTTTTCTATAAATAATACCATTTCAGCATCATCTAGCAGTTCTAATTGAATACCAGTGAGCTTTAACATAGCATCAAAGGCTAATCCTGGTGCTGTATAATAATGAAGGGGGTCTAAATTATAAGTATTGTAACAACTACTTCGAAAATTTTCAAAAATATCAGCTAATAATAACACATCGGTTTTTAAATACAAATCAGAATATTCACCAAGTGTTTTTATGTTAAATTTACTCCAAACTAATTTTGCGTGATCATAGTCTTCATCAGATATATTATTATCATTCAGTTTAGAATAAAAAAATGATTTTTGAGGTAATTTATCCTCATTTAACTTGACTATTGAATCTATGTACTCATACGGAAATACTCCTTTACGAGTGGCTAAACTAAACTGCTCATGATCAGAGTAATACATTTGTGTAATTTGTTTATCATCATCTGTAAGATATGATGCTAGTTTCTCGAGACCAGATGCCATAAATCGAAATGAGTCAATAAAACGCAATTCAACTAACGTATTTTTAATAGACTTTGTAAAAGATATATAACGTTCTTTATTAATGGGTAAGACAGTAACTGAACCTTCAAAACCTGTCACTAATGATTTAATAATAAAATGTGAATCGTAACCTGTTAAATTATGAAAGATAATAGGTATTTTATGAGATTGTTTGTAATTTAAATTGCATGAATTATGTGCAGGCCCGCGATATTTTCCAGTGAAATGACAATGATCACGACATTTATTAGCATTAGAATCAATTATTTTCCCGCAAATATGACAATCTTTTGTTTCATTATGATATCTTTTTTCATCAGTATCGAGTGGCTTCATAGGTATAGGGTTTTTGAGTTTAAAATCAACTTTTCTTCCTAAAATTTCCATCTCCTTAATAAACCATTCAATACAATCAGAAGAGCGTTTGAGTTCAAACTTTGATAATGAAGAATCATAATTACATAAGACATAATAAGCTATACTATACGGGACGTGTTTTTGAGTCCCATTATCAGATTCAAGAGTGCATTCTAAATCAGCATAGACAGCGAAAGGAACAGGATCTTTATATTTAAAATTTTTAAATTTCAATATTTTATTATCCTTGTCAGGCAAGCTCATTCTAATCTTATTATATTTAATACAGTCTAATTTATGTTTTTCTAGAGAATTTTCAAATCTAAAATGACACAAGCATCTCTCACAAAACCATAATTTATTTTTACTTTTTGATATTTGACTTTTTACTAAACGTGATAAATTTTTTATTAAAGTGAAATGGAAAATTGGTCTATAGTTCTTAAGATTATCATTATTAAGATTATTATTAATATTATTATTATTAGCTTCAATCATTAATAAATAAATTATAGGTTTCTCACATTGATAATTAGTACTCAAGTACAATGGCGCTATTACACTAGATGCTCCATCTTCTTCATTCTTAGTGAACTGTGATTCAAGTCCGTAAACATTTATCTTCAAGTTGTTCAACTTTTCAAATTTTGGAATGTCTTTGAGAGTTATAGGAAAGTCAATTCCCTTATAATTAAAAAGTGTACTAAAATGTGGATATGATGATATCCTTTCTGGGTGAGTAGTTTCAGCACCATATACTGCAGCAGTTACGCACCAAAGAAAACAAAATTCATCGTTATTTTGGATGTTGATGACAGCTTTTTTATACTGTATATCTTTAGGCAAGGTTACAAACGTTGATAAGCCAGCTCTCAATGGGGCATATCTAGCGATGTTAATAGTTAAGTTTATCACTTCCACTAAACTCCACCCTGAATCTTTTTGATTAAACTCTTCAACTTTTTTCAATAAAACATCATACACACTACTAGCGAACCACTTGTCGAGATCTGTCGTTGTTAATATCTCAGTACTTTGAGTTTGAAATGTCTTTGTTTCCTCAACGGTTAATTCACTCTTAACATTTTCAAATTTGCACATTAAAGTTGTGCTGACTTTAAGATTTCCAATCCTCTGCATATTTTCTCGAATTTTATTAATTGTTAAACTTTTTGCATCATTCAGAAATGTTCTTAAATCAATATGCCCAATATTTACAATGCAGCCAGTTGTTATGCGATTCTGGAACGCGTTTTCCATATCGCGCCACTGAATTAAATTTCCCGAATTCAGATCTCCACCAAGCACTTGCCCACTTAATCGTAGAAACTTCTCATAATAGGAATGTAATAGTGTAATATTTGCCTGTATACACCGCCTCTCTTGAACACTTACTCGCGGATTTAATAGGATACTATTAAATGATTTGATAGTATCACTACAAACATTACAAGCTCTAATACTCATATCTTTACTTATAGGGTTGTGTGTTAAAAGATCTTCATATGTTTGAGCAATTGTATTCACTAGGTTAGAATATAATTGTATCGCCATAGTTGAAGAATAAAGATTTTTTTTCGTAAAATATAGAATTATACCAAATTCGTTTATGACGAGCAGAGATGAACTGATGCATCATCTCCAAAAACACCTCTTTTTATATAAAATGCATCAAAGGAAAACCGACTATGAAAAGATAAAAATTTTTTCTTAAATTTTTAAGATTTACAATCATTTTTCTGAGAAAAAATTTCAATAGGCCCGTGTGAGCCCAAAAATTATGCTAATTAAAATATAAATTTTAAAATAATTTTAGTTTTTTTCAGCTGAGTAAATATAAAAATTTTGAAAACTTTTAAAAATAACAAATATATATTTAGGTTTATTATTGCATAATGTATTTTACAGATTGCATAACTAGATAGCGGTGGTTTTCAAAAGTATCTTAATCCTTTTATGGTGGTAATAAACAAAATTAGAATAAATATATAAAATTTTCCAAGATAAAGTCTTGAGTAAATACGTATATTTTTTCAAAAATTTATCTAAGATCCTTTAAAATAATAAATACATATATAAAGGTCTGCTATTGAATAATGTATTTTACAGATTGCATAAACAGGCGGTAGAAGTTTTCAAAAATATCTTAATCCTTTCATGGTGGTAATAAAAAATTATAATAAATAAATATATAAAATTTTCCAAGATAAAGTCTTGAGCAAATACATATATTTTTTTCGAAATTTATCTAAGATCTCTTAAAATAATAAATACATACATATATAAAAGGTCTATTATTGCATAAACAGGTTGCAGAAGTTTTCAAAAATATTTTAAATCTTTTAAGTTGGTGATAAACAAAATTAGAATAAAATGTATAAAATTTTTCTAAGGTAAAGTTTTGAGTAAATATAAGTTTTCAAAAGGGTGTTGAAAAGAGTAAATCTGTGAGGTTAAAACATTTATGGATAAATGTAAATTTTTTTTTTACTACTGCGAGATTAAACAATTTTTATAAAATATTCAAAACTTGTGCAGCTGAAAGAATCTATTAACGGATAAACGAATGCAAATTACAGCTAAGCAGTTTAGGAAGAACATTTTTGAAGCAGGTAATATTCGTATTAGGATAAATCTATCGCAACTACAAGTAAATGTAAAATCTTCTAGAGACAAAATTTTCTTGTTCGACCTCAAAAAATATCCGATGCGTAAATAGATGATGAATACGGGGCCCCCTGGTTTTGGAGAAAAACAAGTAAAACACTTGTATTAGTATGAATTCCCAGCTGTTATGAATAAATATAAATTTATCCTTAAGACAAAATTTAGGTCTGTAAATAAATGGATTTATTTTTTTAAATGCGTTAAAGGTTTTAAAGAAAAACTTCTTATAACATTTAAAATAAAGAATAATTTTAACTATTTCATAAAATAATATTTTTTCGTTAAAAATTTTTAATTATTTATACGAGATATATTTTTTATACCAGTGAACGTTTAATATGAAAAAATTTCATATATAAAAAACCTCCATAATTATTTTTTCATAATGATTTTGATTTTATATCTATGAAAATAATTTCTATTTATTAAAGATTTACATATATTAAAGTACTTATAGACATTTTCAAAATTTTTTAAGTGTATGTAGTAGGGTTCAAAAGGAAAAAATATGCTTCGAAAAGTATGAGACACACCCCCTAGAAATAGTACTAACGAATACATGGAATGGGGTTGAAAAGATGTGTACTAAAAATGTATAAGTGAAACCTTCTTTCAGGTATGTAAAGTGCATAGCGTGGGTAGGTCAGAACCCCCTACTTAGATATGGATAAGAAACTGTTGCTCCACCCGTTTTCATGGCCAAAATATTAGCAATAGGGCATCGTCCTAATGAGATGGGATGGTCAAAATTTTACAACCTTTTTAGAGATTTCCAATGTACAAGTTTATGGCGGGGGCGGACTAAGGGTATTACTTAGAAAATAGATAAGAAAACTGATGCTCCACCCGTTTTATGGTCAAAAATTTAAGTGATAGGTTATTGTCCTAATGAGGTGGGTTGGCTAAAATTTGCTTCTTGCTACTGACCATATAAATATCAGCTACAAACACTGCAGAGTTCAGTACAAAGCATTTTGTAAAAACTACTTACGCTTTGATTCTTCTGACATTGTGTTCGTGCATAGATTTTCATATATCTATACGCAAAAATTTTTTATTGTAAAAGTAATAATTGTGTTTGGGAATACGTTGACGTTTTTAATAAGAAGTTTTTATTAAGAAAAAAGCAAAAATGGATATTAACAATGTAAGTATAATATTATTATTATAATTTTTTTTTTTTTTTTTTTTTTTTTTTTTTTTTTTTTTTTTTTTTTTTTTTAGTTTGATTTATAGCATACATTTTAACCAATCTGTGTATTTCCTTTCTTTTCAGATTTTCAATGACTCATGCTACTTGCCACTGAAATGGGTGGAAAAATATGGGTTGGCCATACTATGGCAAACGATGATGGCGCAAGTTTGGCGACAGATAGAGTCGGGTGAAGATTGGTCGGAAGTGATTTATTTAATTGATGACCAGAAGACCAGGCTGCTCAAATTGGGGGCGAATATTTGGTGCTACTTTATGGTGACCGACAATGATGATGAAGAAATTCTACGTGCAGACCTGCGGCAAATCGCTCATGATTCAGAATATTTCTACATTGATGCCATAAAAACTCGCTGCATAAGATCTGCAGCCAGTAGCGAAGGATGGCCAGTCGATATAGTGAATTTTCTGAGACCCGGTGAAGAGCTGATGATTGTGGATGAAAACGTTGAAGTCATCACCATTGATGATGAAGATGATTATGATGATGATGAAATCATCATTGATGATGATGATGAGGACGAGGATGATGATGACGATATTGATTTCTATCCACCAAGAACACCATCACCACCACCACCATATTCTCCACCACCTTCATACTCATCATTGTTTCCAGTTGATCCACTACCGCAAACAGTGTATGCACCATCGACATCATCATATGCACCATCGACATCATCATATGCATCGTTTTTGCCGCCACAACCGTCATCATCAGGCATATCATATGCATCACCACCATTATCACCATCACCGCCTTCATATCTACCACCACAACCATCATCACAGCGGCTACCATATCTGTTGCCACCACCTTCGCAACAGCCATCATATTTGTCGCCACCATCATCACCACCACCGACATATTTACTACCTCAACCACCGACATATTTACCACCACAACCACTGATGCCCTGGATAGATGATAATAATATTTATACTAATAATCCAAATGAATTGGGGTGGATACTAGCTCCGCCAGAACCATATCAGCAACAAGCTCCACATCACCAAGAAAATTATGATGATTATGATCATCAGCATTTTCAACAGCAGCAACAACACCAACAACAACAACAACAACAACAACAGCAATATGATGATGGGCATTATTATTATTTTCACAATCAGCAGCAATTCATTCAAAACAATTTTTTTAATTCGTTTATTGATGATGGTATGGACTATCATTTTTAAAAATAATTATAAATAATCATAATAATTATTATTATTATTTTTCATTATTATTATTATTATTATTATTATTTTTCATTATTATTATTATTATTATTATTATTATTATTATTATTATTATTATTATTATTATTATTATTATTATTATTATTATTATTATTATAATAATTGATTTAGTTTTTTCAAATGTGGAATTGTTTATTGATGTTCTGCCTACGCCAAAGGTGTCAGATCATAACATCATTATTGTTAATTCGGTCTTTAATATTGAGCAGACTAAAAATCGAAAAGTAATTAAGAAAAGAAACTTCAACCAATTTAATCAAGAATTATTTTGTGATATTTTTAATGATAAATTTAAGATAGATTTTAATGATGATTTAGATGTAGTTATAGATAAATTTAATTGTAGCGTGTCAAGTGCTCTTGATGTGGTAGTACCAAAAAAAGAAAAAATATTCAAATCGAATTATAATGATATAAAATGGATTACAAAAGATCTGGTTGAAAGAATGAAGGAGCGAGATCGATTATTTTTTGTATCTAAGAATTCTGGAAATCAGGAAGATATTAAAAACTATAAAAGACTAAGAAATGATATTGTAGACGAATTAAGAAAACGCAAAAGAGATTTTAATGATAAAAATATAGATGCAAATAAACATAATGGAAAAATACTCTGGAGGCATTTAAAGGAACTGATAGATAATAAGAAATCCCAAACTATAATTGATAGTATTGAACTCGATGGTAGGATTGTAAATGATAATTTACTGATCTCCAACGAATTTAACCAATATTTTATTGATAGTATTAATAAAATTGTTAAGGAGATAGGATGTAACTCAGTAAATGATAGAATTGATAATGATATTAGTAATCAGAAGTGGGATAGATTTGATAGAGTGAGTGAATATGACTTGGATAAGATTATAAAGAGCTTGGATGTAAAAAAAGGATGTAATAATGATTGTAATTCTATAATTTTAAAACATTTATGGAAATTTGATAGAAATATTATATTAAATATTATAAATCGATCTATAGAATATGGGATTGTACCTGATAATTTAAAAGTTGCTAGGATAGTACCGATACAAAAAATAAAAGACAGTATAAAAATAAGTGATTTCAGACCGATTAATACATTGCCGGTAATTGAACAAGTTTTAGAGAGTGTTGTAAAATCACAGCTAGATAAATTTATTGATAACAATAGTATATTAAACGAGGAACAATTTGGATTTAGAAAGGAGCACTCATGTGAAACAGCCATGCAGTGCTCATTGATAGACTGGAGACATGACATTGATAATGGTCTATATGTAGGAGTCGTATTTATCGACTTCGCAAGAGCATTCGAAACGATAAATAGAAGCAAATTACTGAATATCTTAAACAAATTGGGAATTGGTGGCACTGTGTTAGAATGGTTTAGGTCTTATTTAAATAATAGGAAACAAGTAGTAAAATTCAACGATTGTTTATCTGATGAAAAAACTGTTAAACACGGAGTACCCCAAGGCTCCAAGCTGGGTCCATTATTATTTATAATATATATAAATGAAGTGATTAGCTTAATAAAAGAACAGGGTATCGAGTGCAGACTTTTTGCGGATGATATGAAATTGTATTTTTGTAGTAAAGATGAAAAGGAAATAGAATGCAAAATAAATACGGGTTTGGAAATACTTGAATTATGGCTTAAAGAATATCAGCTGAAAATAAATATAAAAAAAACTGTATTTATGTTGTTACATGATGCTAGAAAAAAGTATAAAATAGGCAATTGTAAGATTAAGATTAATAATGAAAGTATTATTGAAGTGAAAGAAACCAAATATTTAGGCATAATAATAGATAATAATCTAACATTCAATAATCACTTAATTGAAACGGGAAAAAAAATCGCAAAAAAGCTCAATGTAATTTATCGATTGAATAAATCGGTAAGTTGTTGGACAAAAAATACCATCTATAAATCACTAATTGGTCCCCACTTTGATTATTGCGCTAGCTTAATGATGAATTATAATAGACAACAAGTAACTGTACTACAACGAATACAAAATAGAGCAATGCGAATAGTCTTAGGGGTAAATAAATATACAAATATAAAAAAGATGCTCGAAGCTTTAGGGTGGATGAGCGTCAAACAGATAATGATATATAGATGTTGTATATTAATTAAAAAGATGTTATTGGGAATGGCACCACTGTGTTTAAAAAATAAGCTGGTTTTGGTTGGTGATAATCACGATCATAATACAAGACAGAGAAATGAATTACAGGTTCGGTACACCAGAACTCACTCTGCCGAGAGAAGTCTCGTGTACCGAGGATTTAAATGGTACAATGGTCTTCCTAACCGTATCAAGAGTGAAAATAGAATAAAAATTTTTAAGATAGATTTGAAAAATTACATTAAAGAAAATTATTATTAAATTTAAGTCATAAGATTGTACAGTGTTTTTATAAATAGCATTATGCTAATAAA